>NW_013952571.1:382053-385998 GCF_001266775.1 Austrofundulus limnaeus | reverse complement strand
ACAGCAAAAATTAAAATCCAATGTCCTTTGCTTATTCAAGATCATCCATCACAATCATCATCAGCGTATCTCTGTTTACATAAAAGTATTAGTTCTATTACAGATGCTATGAGTTCTCTGTGAATCTTTGCTTTAATTAAACTGAGTGAAGCTGCTGGGACAGCAGGAGTTTGTTTCAGGTTGATCAGACTGTCACGTTAATGACAGGTGTGCTCCCTAAAAGAATGAAGGCTGTAATTAAATCAGACACTTCAACAAAGTTTCAGTTTCAGATTGTACACAGCTGTGTAACCAGCTTGTCATGCCTACATAAAAAAACAAACCTTTTTTTTCTTGCATCATAAAAACCTTTTATCATGTGGTTGTGTACTTTTTAAATTCAGTATACTTGACCTGAATATCTAAAACTTGAGTCTGTACTTCAGTAACAATTGGTAAACAAATCATAAAGAACTCAAATGGTTTTAAGACAAACCGTGATGAACTTATAAAATTAAAATCTCTGAAATGCATTGCAATGGTTTCCATTGTTTCACTTTGATTRGAATCTGGGAGCGTTTGTGGCAGCAGCCTCAGAAGGATAATTGAGGTTGTGTCACATCAGAGGTTTACCGCCTCCACTTGAGAGTGACTCACTCCAATAAACTGACTCAATGAGCTGCAGGAGAGAGGGAAATATACACGGGAGTCCTTGTTCTGCTGGGTTGTCCTCTTTGGCACTCAGATGAGCCACAGGGTTCCTGTCAGAATATTTCAGCAGAAATGCAGTCACTTTAGTGCTGCTGTGAAATAAAAGCATTTAAATGAAGACGTTATCACAAAATACAAATKATTAACTGTCTAACACTTAAAGGAATGCTTCACCTGCTATTTTTAATGGCAGATTTGCACCTGATTATTTTGAGCTTTAATCAAAGTTGTCTTGTGGTTCATGAAATATTTTGCTAAGACAACTATCATCCACCACTCTTTTGTTGAGTCAGTTCAAATAGAATTAAATCAGAACCAGGCCCAAATCCAGTGGTGGATTTGTTTTGTGTGCTTGTTTGTGTAATCCAGGGTTTATAATCCCGGTCTCGTGCTACTGCAGCTCTGGACCACCTCCACCCTGGATTATGTCCCCTCTGGCCTTTGTATTCCCTCCAGCGTGCATCTGTTGGAGCCTGCAGAGGGGAACTGGATCTGCAGAAACTGCAGCAGGGATCAGAGTTTAGATCATGTTTCTGTTTGTGCACAAAAAAAACATCAGCTTTTTTAAAATGCATCACACACCAGATGATTATTGTGGGAATYCTGATAAATGTTAGAATTTCAGCTCCATGTTGAGGAGCAGGATACTTGATGCACTTATTCAGTAATAAAACTTCTACTGTACTATCTGGACCAATGAGAGTAATTCATCAGGTGACCCAGAGTTAAGTCTGTGCTTCATCACCATCATGATTTATAGTTTGACAGGTGAAAATCCTGATAAGCTTCTGTAGAACTTACTTATATTTATTTCTGTACGTCTCCTACTGTGATGTGTAGACTACACAAACCACAAAATCTGAAAAAACAAAACAAAAAATAAAATAAATGATGAATTCAGAGTGTAAAACATGAGAGGCTTTAGAGAAGGTTTGTGTTACCACTTTTTTATTTTGGTCTGAATTTCTCTTTAAACATACAGTTTGAGTTCTTCAGACATTTTTTTTCCTGATGCATCTCAATGATCCAGGTGGACGGGGAAAAAAAGTTGAGTAGGTCCTCTGGTTGAGTTCTTTGTTGGGAAAAATCATTTCATCTCTCCTCCAAGAGACTTCTTCAGTCTGCGGTGTTTCAGGCAAACTCAGCCTTTATAAGCACTGCCTCCACATGGTGGATGAACAGGTTTAACAACAATCAAGAGTTTTACAYATAAAAGAGGACCATCAGCCTAACTATCGTTGGGGCCCTGACAATCCCTATTGTTCCAGGGGTCTGAGTCATACTTGCAATAACAGCATTGTAAGAGGGGGTCAACTGGATGCCTCAACCCCTGTTTGATGATGGTTTTTCTTCCCAAAGATAGCTTCCTTTACTCCCCTCAAACCAACGTTCCTCTCTATAAAGGAGGAGAACATCTTCATCCCTGAAAGAGTGACCGCTGGCCTGTAGATTAGGGCTGCACAATGTATCGAAAATTTGTCATTGCAATAACAGCTTGTGCAATAGGCATATCGCCAAAAACGGCGTAAACTACAATAAATTGTAGGCTCAAATGTTTGCATTTATGCGTTTTGTCAATCACACGGATAACAGAGCTTAGTACTACRATGACAATATGACTGGCAATTAATGAACAAATATGTGTAATATTTATGTGTAAAATGAACAAATATGTATGCTGTGTTTATATATTAAAAAAGCACCTAAAAACTCATTTCTATTCCAACATGACAATTTTATTCTTTAAGCGCAACTAGACAGCTGCTGTATTAGCAGTGAAACAACAAACTGCATGCAATACAGTTTCCTAATGACTATAAAACATCAGTCCCATAAAATATTTTCTAATGCTGTAAATACTGAAAAATGCCCCTTTGCTACCTTTTTGTAATATAATAATAATACTAATTTATTATTATTTATTATTGTTATTATTGTTATCATTTTATTATAATTATTATTAAATATCTCTAAATAAGAGCTTTGTTTTTCTTTTTTTAAACCACAAGTTGTTTAATTTTTTCCTCTCTTGTGTTGCTCCCAGACATTGYGATTTTTGCTAAGCCTGTTCACTTGTTTGCGATCCACTCCCATTTACRTACGGGCCGGGCTTCTAATATAAGAGATCCATCTGATTGGCCAAATACGTGAAGAGCTCCGTTTGGTCAAATACTTCAAGCTTCCATGTGGTTGACAAAACGCATAAATGCAAACATTGGAGCCTACAGTTTATTGCAGTTTATGCAGTTTCTGGTGATAAGCCTATTGCGTGGCTGTTATCGCGATGACAATAAATTTTTCGACCCTAGTGCAACCCTASTCCCAAGGTATGAGTGAGAGARTGAATGGTTGTTGGTCTCATTTTTCTCTGTGTCCCTATGGACTGTAGACCTGTTCAGGGTGTCCCCTGCCCCTTGTACAGTGACTGCTGGACATGGGCACCAAGTGACCCTGAAAGAAAGAAGTGGGTAAAAGATAAAGAATGGACAGATGCCACACAGACATCACAATGAGGTTAACACTGTAGTAAGTTTTAGGTAAACAGACCAGTTGCTCCAGTGTGAGCGCTGTCCAGCTTGAACGTTGATTTTGAGCAGTGTCTAGTGTTCAGGGCCTTTTTTAAACTGGAGCATATTGATAAAAGAACTCTACCTGAAACTGAATATAATGAAGACTGAACTAATAAAGAATTTCTCAGGAAGGCTTTGCTGCTGATTTATCGTTTCCACCAAATTACTGTGAATAATGGCATAAAGACTAATATTTTAACACTACTGTAAAATATTATAACTCAGAGTCAAGCCTAAAAAGTTGGTCTTGATTGCCACCCATCATCATCCTCACCACAGAATATATTAAACTGGCAGAATGGTGACTTMTTTAAAGCTGCTGTATGTAGTTTCTTGAGTACCCAAAAACTTAGAAAAATTTTGAACAGAAACAACCTTGTAGTCCCTCCCCCTGCTCTCAGCTCCCCTTCCTAGGCTCCTCCCCCACAGCAGGGCCCAGACTCGGGAGCGTGCACGCTTGTAAACAGGAGGTGAGCCACACCGTAACACACAGAGCTCAGAGCTAAGCTGCCGTCACGGGTAAGAACAAACCATCAACAATATATTTTTAACTATCATGTCTTGCCCATACTTTATCTACACAAGTGCTCCTTTTGTCATAACGTTACATGTAAATTATGTTGCACACTATTCTATAAGTTATAAATAGCTATCAAGCTAACACAACACCGAAGCTGCGCAGTGG
>NW_013952571.1:376965-379201 GCF_001266775.1 Austrofundulus limnaeus | reverse complement strand
AGTTACATACTGCACCTTTAAATGAAATGTGCATTCATTTTTGTTTTAAATTTTTTTTTAGGTAATTAGGTGTTTTCTTACATCAGAAATGGCAACTTTTAGTGGAGTAGAGAACAAACATGTTAAGGCCAACATGTGAAAGTAAAAATGTAAAGTAAAACGAGTCACAGCAGAAATAATGAAGGAAGAGCCAGCTGGAGTTGTTGAGCAGAAAACCAGGGATTACAGATTATGTCTGCCTTCAGATCACTGTTAAAAATTACATCCCAACACCAGGTTCCTATAAGAGAAAACTGGGCTTCTGTTTGTGTTTCACCTCTTATTAAAAGGCTTTTCAAGATTCCAGCCCATCAGATCTGAAGGCTGAAGACATCAGACAAACTTTACATAATCTGCAACATGTAGTGAGTTCTCATTCAAATGTAGTTTTTCATGACGATGAGCTTCTTCAGACTCATACTGATAATAATACCACCCACTACCTGAAATGTGTCAGACATCTTTTTTTCATCATTACTGCATCACACACATAAGCTGTGTCTCAGTCTTAGTCTGCGTGGATTCTTGGCTCAGATGTGAATCAGTGATGGTCTCTTCATCTTATATGGAAGCAAGAGAAATTTATCTCGGGCTAGAGTCACACTGTGAAAACTGACACATTCCTACATATTCAGACATTATTTGTAAAAGGTAAAAGTGTTGTTGGATAAGAAGGAAACTAYGTTTGAAGCTGTCTCTGCTGCAGCGTGTTGGAGGTGGATTCAGGGACAGGAAAAACAGGATTAATGGTAAATGAAGGTTTCTGGTGGGGACATGCTCTTGTTGTTCCTGGGGTCAYATGCTGCTGTGTGTTGGAAACTAATAGTAAACTCCAGCTGTAACATGAAAGGGTCTGACTGGTAAACTCTTGAATGGGATGAATTTGTACACACGTAGAGTGGAGTAAAGCTTCTAGATATCCATTAGAGAGCAAACTTWAGTTTTTATCTGGGCCTAATCCTTTAAACCCTGCCTGATTGCAGCCCTGTTTTCCTCCTGCTCTCATGCCCCTCTGCATGTGTACACAGACACGTTTGTTGTTTTTACTGAATGAATCCCTGAAATAGAACTGGAATGTAGAGTCACACGTATTTGTTGACATTTTTTGCAGTGATTTGCTGTAAAGCTCCTGCAGGTCTGAGCTTGTAGAGACTTCAAGAMAACAGTGACTCATGGTGGGGGTTCAGAATGAGTCAAGTTGATTTATTGGTCTTGGTCTTATTTTAAATGTTAGACACATCATTTCTTCATCAGTGTTGTTGACACATTAACGTCAGAAATAGCACGGTACACAAACACAAATGAAATGTTCTGGTGTTTTCAAAATGTGAAAAGAACCAGTGGATCACAGGATACAGTAAATGTGATGCCTGCAGACCAGTGTGGTGGTCCTGATTTTAAAGGTTACCCCTCCTTGGTGTCGCAAGAGACTCCTGATTGGCTGTGTCTCGATTCATGGGCTGCATCCTCACGAGTGCGCATTTGTCGGCCATGTACGTCACTGCCCTGCGCCGAGTGCTGTCCCAATTTGAAGGCTCCTCATGTGGTCAAGGAATGCCAATTATTGTGAAGTGGGTGCTTTTTGGTCAACCGTAGTACAGAAACAGCTGTGCCAATCAACATGAAATTTGATAGGACTGTAGATGAATCCAACCTACACTGTGCCAGCCAATGGGGTTTATGATAGACCCCATACTTCTTGGAGGGGGGGCTCCATCCAAAGACAGTGTGTCAGGACATGCAAAAATGCTTGTAACTCAAACTGTTAAACATAGGAGCTTCAGATTTATTTATTTATTTTTAGCTCTGAAAGGCTATCCATCAAGGTCAACTAATAGTGACACCCCTCTCCCCCACCCCCGAACCCCCACTATATCTGGGGAAAAAAGGTCTACACATGCAAAAATGCCTACCCAATTCCATGATGCATTGCGGGTGAAAGCTGTCCGAATGGAAAGCAGGAAATAGCTGTAAGAACATTTTCAWATTTCTCTTTTTCCTTGATGCAAAATTAACTTTTAGAAAGTTTTTTTAAGCGAGAATGTAACCCTGTAGAACTCATTATCTGAAATTATTTTATGACTAGGACTATGTGCACGCTTAAGCCCGTTAAGGTCCTCACACTTTAACATTTTAGGCAACTTATACCAACTTCGATTTTTTTTTTATGTCTAAATGACTCGTTTTACTTGGAGCA
>NW_013952571.1:361965-376891 GCF_001266775.1 Austrofundulus limnaeus | reverse complement strand
AACATTATTTTGTTCTTCTATTATGTTCATTTCACTACAGCAAAAATTCTGGTGAGCTAAGATTGATTATGATTACATAAATGCTCTAAACATTACATTATCTTTGCTTTTWATTTTTTTACAGTAATACAGTATATACAGTTACCGTGAAGGGATTCAGTTTATACCGTGATTTGAATTTGAGGTATCTCCCAGCCCTAGTTTTTGTGAACCAGGTTGCTGCTGTCTTCATGGTTGTGTCCCAGCCAGCAATGCAGTTTCCTCCTGCTAGAACAACTGTTTGTGTTGGTGTCGTGTAAATTATGGATGTGAGATTTGAATATGAAGCAGCAGGTGCAGGACACTCCACTGTCAGGTTTGTTGTGCTGACATTCAGATCTTACTGACCAACTTTAACATCTTCATCTAAAGAGAACCAGGAGCTGGCCTGCCTGTGTGCTGAAGGTGTCAGAGGGTCCTTTCTGTTTGATCTGCCAGCTAAGGCTCTCATTCTAACAGATTACAGAGATGGGGGGGATTTGAGGGTCTGCCCTTTCTGTTGACTCTTTCTGAGCTGCCTCTGTTTTTATTTACTGCTCTGACAACATAAGCTGCACACAAGCTTTGAGCAGATTGACTTCTGCAGAGATGCTGCTCTGTATGGGAGATGTTGAGTTTTTGGGCTGCTCTGTGACGCAGAGCAGGAGGAATGTCAACATTGGGGGTGGGGGGGCGTGTAGAAACCTCGAGGGAAGTTTTTCTGTCATAGTCTGGCACACAAAGTTACTGCAGTTTTATTCCTGAAGTTTTTGGTTTTAGGACATAAAATGATTTAAATACTCTGCCAGCTCTCACTCAGACATGACTCATCAGATTCAATATGGTGGAAACTTTTTAAAGTATATTTGTACAGAAACCAGCTGCTGCTTGCTTCATGTTGTCTTCCAGGACATGATTATAAAGATACTTCAATACAGCTCTTAGAACATAATTTCTCTGTTATTGGGCTGAGCTTTTTGTACGCTATACCTCAGTATACCTGACTAACAACAATCACTGACCAGGGCTGTGTAGAGTTTGGTGACATTGATGCATTTCAAGACACAGGAGTCATGATACTATATATTGTCATACTGTAAATAAGGTGATGTAGTGCCATTTGATTGTCAAAAAATGTATTTAAAAAACTCAGTATGTTTTGATATGTTTTATGTTTCATATTTCTTAATTCATCCATGTTTTTAATGGTTAGGAAGCCTGGTTCTGCTGGAGGTTTCTTCCTGATTAGCAGGGAGTTTTTCCTCTCCGTTTGCTCAGGATGGGAGACTGTGATGAAGTGATTCAACACAATCTGCTGGCTTCTTCTTTAGATTGTTCTTTTTTTTTCGTGTACAGTGCCCCGAGACAACANGGATGGGAGACTGTGATGAAGTGATTCAACACAATCTGCTGGCTTCTTCTTTAGATTGTTCTTTTTTTTTCATGTACAGTGCCCCGAGACAACATATGTTGTGACTTGGTGATATATAAATAAATTGAATTTAATTAGGGAATATGTGCCATTAAATAGTTTGATAATATATTTGTGGCAGCTTTTAGATTTTTATTATTTTATTATAAAATATAGTAAGTCACCACCCTAACAATAGTTTATATCTTGTGCTAAAGTTCAGTAACCGGCTCAGGTGAAGCAACAGTCTGTTTGTCTGTCACAGGTTTTTCTTAAGGAGGTAGAGTGAGTACAACACTCATTTCAATTCCCTCAGTGTTTTATATGGTTGATGTAATTAGTACTGTCACTCGGGGCAATAGACAAAWGCCTACCTTTCTGCTGTATCGTGATGGCTGACTGCAGTCGGGAGAAAGTGTGTCCCCTATGGGACACTTTATTAGCGGACGTCCATATTTTAAGTCAAATTAAAGGACAGTTGGCAACTTTGCCTCAGCTTTAATGGCAGCGGGTGTTTGTCTAATCCACTCAGATTCAGTTATTAGTACTTATTAGATCTGGGCGATTTGACCCAAATTTTATATCACAGTATTTTTAAAAATGGTGCCGGTGTCATGGTATTTGATGGTATTTTTCTTTTCATCAAAGCTCAGYTGATGATAAAATGTACAAACATTGCTTATTGTTAGCAAACTGCTGTCAGCTGAAGTTGATCTTTCTGCAACACAAACTATTTATCGACTTTTCTTTTACTGTACCTCTGTCACTATTTTTCTCCTACGTGTCTTTTGTTCTTTGCCTGTTTGTAGACAGTAATGTATTTTGGTACAGTTGTGAAGGAGGGGAGTGATCAAAGATCAATATCAGGTCTATCGTTTTATTTATTTAATGAAGCTTAACAGGACGACTTGGCCTCCGTGCACTAGTCAACTCACCCAGTACAAAACTACTTCCTCAATGTCACAATAAGTATATTCCCATCTCCAAACCTTTACATTATGAAATCCATCCGTGCACATCACTGAAAAGGTGTATACTACATTCAGCGACTGCAAAAACTGGAGTTTTTTTTTTAACGTCGATCGATATAAGCCGCAGAATCGCCACCCGTGGCCAGTTTTTGAAGACTGCTGCAGTAATGTTCGCTTGCTAATGCACATAGTGGTGCTGTGAGGAAAAATGTCCCCCGTGAAACATTTCACTGGTGGGCGTGATGTAACGTTCCAAATGTGTTCAGGCTATTAACTGGTATGTCTGTATGTTGTCCTCCTCCTACAACGCCGTTATTGCAAGTATGACTCAGCCCCCTGTGAGGAAAAAGGTGTGAATCAGGGTCCCAACGATACCCAACACAAAGAGGGAAAGAGGGACAAAAACAAGGGGACATCAAGCCCCGCCTGCATTCACTACATAAACATGAAACACCAAATAACCACAGCCGAAGCATCCAAACCAATAAGTCAGGTGATGGGGCACATGACCCTCTATGAACAATAGAGCTAATCAAGTCTATTGTTAGGCRATGGTCCTCTTTTGCATGTGACTAACCTGTTTGTCCACCATGTGGAGGCAGTGTTAATAAGGCTGAGTTCACCTGAAACTCATCAGACTGAAGAAGTCTCTTGGAGGAGAGACCAAACGTTTCACTAAAGAACCCATCCAGAGGACCTACTTATTTTTTCTTTTTGATGGAACATTGGAAGTGTATTGTGACCTTTTTAAAACACCTGACAGTGTCAGCTGTTTAAAATATTTGTATGGGCTGAAATTTGAATGGGCAAGTCAGACTTTTTAACGATCAGAGATCGGCCAGGAAACTGCAATCTGTGCACCCCTGGTTCTAAACTGAAACATTGACACATTCTTAGTCTTGGCAGAATGATCACTCCTGACTCAAAGTGAAGAGACAGTTTGAAGCAGAGTTGTTCCCCTCAGCGCTGAGCTCAGCAGCTGGGTGAGGAAACCAGACTTGAGGTGATGCTCTGAGTCACCCAGAGGTGAAACACTGTTAGAACGGTTTGACGCCTCAGTTCTCAGTTCAGTCCCTCAGACCTGCTGCTGTTGAGGACTGAAGTCTGGCAAAGACCAAGTTCATTTAGGATGGGTTCGTTTTATGTCCATCAATATTTTCTTGTCTCAAAAAAGAAAAGTCACAGTTAAGTAAAAATAACTCGTGTTTCAGTTTTTTCTGTGAAACGTCTGTGAAACCCATCTGTTCTCTCTGACCTCCCTGCTGCTTTAAGTCAAACAKCTGGGCCTGTCCACTTCCTGTTTACACTCCATCGACTTCATGACACAAACAGCCAGAACGAGACTCATTTTAACACCGCAGCCTTGTTTGTATTGRGTCTCTGAAGCAATAATGTCTTTCTAACAGGGTCAGGTTTGAGGGTCAAACTCCTCACCTCGTGTCTGAGCCCAAGCCCAGCTGATTATAGARGAAGATGGTTTCAGACCTGTAAATTAGCTCCGCCCCCACCATGATGGACCAAAATACAACCTTCAGTACTGCAGATGAAACTTAAATCTTTCTGGAAGTCAATCCAGTCCCCACAGGGAAATAAAAATGTGTGTGTGTGTGTTTCTTTCAACCTCTTACATTTGACTTTATTCACACAAGTCGGTGTGTGAGGGAGACCATGTTGCTTTACAGATAATAAAAATGCACCTGTGCTCTATGCCTTCTCAGCTTTTATGAACAGATATTAGTTGGATTTTGTCAAGACCTTTTTTAATCTTAATATTTTCTGTTGGGTTTCTGGTTCAGATCTTTTGAAGTGGTTTTTATGTGTAAAAGCAGGTCTAATCCAGCGCTGCCAGGGGTCACTTCCTATTATCTCTGCAGAAATAAGCTTGTAATACCAATTTGACAGCAATATAAAGGTTTTATGAAATAGTGTTTAAACCACTGAAAGATGAAAGTTGTTAGAGATGGCAAATGGTTCCTCTTGAACAAGCCACAAATTACTTGTTAATATTGTCCAAGTGTAAAATTGAAAAAAAGCTTTTATATTGCAGTTTAATATCCATCAAGATGATTTCCTCTAAGTTTTTTGGGGTTAAGTTTAGGACTAAGATATAAATTGAGTTTAGGTTAGGTTTAGTGGTGAGAGTCAGTGTTAAGCTGTAGATATTAATGGAAGTCGTCAGGACATGGTCCTAATAAGGATTTAAATACAATCACTTTTGTATTTAAAACTTGCACTCAAGTAGTTACAGTGGGTCAATGCACCACACACTGTTTGGAGCAACATTCATAAGCTTTTTGTAATATCTCCCCCTGGTGTTTATGGATCCTGCTGAGACATTGACTCCAGTTTGCAGCAATATTCTCAATTTATTCAACGTTCAGGAGTGCTGATTGATTGGCAGGACCATCACAAACGGCAGCTGTTTGTAATAAAAAATGATGGTGAATGAATTATGACACAAACCCTATGATTCGTGGAGATGATCTCTTTTCAAAACTTAGCAGCTGTAGAGCCAATTCTGGTCTACTAGAACCCTTTATCGATCAAAACCGTAGACGTGTTCCTGACTTCTCACCTCCATAGGARTTTATGGAACCTGCCATTTTGTGTTTTTGGAACTGGAGTCTGTTCACTAGAAGACAGCAAGACGCTCCTGATGCTGTAGGAAGTTAAAAAAAACAAAGAATCAACCAGAGTTAACGCCTGAATATTGTTTTATTTATTTATTTTTAAACGATTAATGTCTCATTCGTTTACATAGAGGAGGCGGTACTTAAAATTTTTACTGAAATCAACTGACAAGGAAGCTGGATCTTTTCCAGCTTTAAATTCCTGGTTCCAGTACAAGGTCYACGGATCATTTCTAGTGTTTAGGGAAAAGCCCAGTGTGTGTACTTTCACACTGAGGATAACMTTACAGTGTTTGTGTCTTTCTGCCCATAAAATGTGCTCAGATCACATCCTTTTCAAAATGATAAATTTAGATCAGCTGTCAGATTTGGTGGCCATTGAAGTCGATCCAAAGCTTCAGACACGAGTCACGTTGTCGTGTGTAAATGTGAAAAACAGACAGGCTGGTCACTCMAACTATAGTTAAATATGATACGTCTTGGACCATTTCTTTCAGCTCTGCCTTTCTTTGTTCTGCAGGCATGAAACCAGTTTTTGAACCAGACACCAGTTTCCAGGAAACTGTCCTGAATCAGTGAGCTGTCCTCTGACCAGACTTGTTCTGTATCTAGATGTGCATTCTTTCCTTCAGAGCTCTGTTGATGTGACCTGAACACCCGATGGCAAAAGCACACTGGGTTAGAAAGTTACAGACCACTTCATTTTGACAAGCCCCTCACCTGAGTGTCTCCAGTTACACCGGAGTGTCTCCAACAGTGAAGAGAGTTAATGAGTGCCAGCTCAAGAGTGGACGGTCTTATTTTAAGCCCTTTCTGAATAAACTCCACGATTTGACCCTTCTTGGGTAAAAGCATGTTTACATCTCATAGGCGCATCCTGTTCATGAGGCTGAGGCTGGATTTGTACAAAGGACTTGGTCACTATGATTTTAAAAAGTTCTTAATATTTTATTTAATTTATTTTCAAAATATTTATTTTCTGCCAAGAGAACAAAATATTTCCTGCTGACATCAGTGTCATCCCTGGTTCTGGGTAGTGTACAAACAGAAGAATCTTTACACTTAATGCAGTTGGATTATGGCTGCATCAGAAATGATCCCACAAGACTTAATACAAAGTTGTTTGGGTTGAGACACAGTTGCACCTGAGATAAAATTAGAGCATGCTCTGTTTCAGTTTTAGGGTTTTACATGTAAGCGTGCGTGTTCACATTTAGAGCAAAGCTCATAATAACTTGAGAATTTGCATTTCCTGCAAAAAAAAAATAGTGTGATTGCTTCAAGCTAAAGATCTGTGCTAAAAGAAAATGTTTAATCGCAAACCTGTTAGTGTGAGTGCACTTTCAACTGATATTTGCTGAAAGTAGGAAAAAAGTGAAAATCAGTAGAAAAAAAATGTCGAAGCTGAAAAGAGCAGAAATGTAGCTAAATAAGTTGGATTTAGCAGACATATGGTTAAAGGTCAGTAAATAAAAAGCACACACTAGCAGGAAAACTAAGTACTGAAAGGAGCTGAAAATAGAAAAAAAGTAACTTAAATTTGCACAAAGAAGCAGAAAGAGCATATGTTTGCTGAATTAAGCAGTAAGAAACAAATGATCACAAAAAGCTAAAATTAGCAGAAATCAGCTGAAAAGTAGAAAACAGCTTAAATTAACATAAAAAATTAAAAGCACAATAAAGTTTAAATTGGTCGATGAATAGGTGAAAGCAGGAAGATACTGTAGCTGAAATAGCAGATAAAAATCTAAAATAAGCAAAATTAAATAAAAGGAAACTGGAAAGATGTTAAAGAAAGCTCCATTTAAATTTGCTGAGGAAAATGTGACCAAAATAGCTCAATAACTAAATAAGTTGCTAAAATACTAAGTCATAGCACCCATGGCATAAATGAGCTAGATGTTTTGATGTATGTTGAAATGGCACAAAAACTGAGTTATGCACAGAAAACTGTACGGAAGAAAAATGTATCGCCTCAACAGTGTGAATGTTTTTAGTTTTCACACAATGAAAACCTCAGAACTACAGCAGTTGACAATAAATAAAAAAGTTAAATATTTCTTCAAATGCTCAAAATTTATTTTGACTCGTGTCTGACCTCAGAGTGCACAAGCTTCCAACTTGAAGCATTGGACGTGTTTTTGATGCAGAAATTGCATTCGCTGTGAGCCTTCTGACGTCTGGTCTCCTGTGTGTCCTCTGAACATCCTGAGGTGGTAAGGGGGCTGAAGCCAGCTCCCCCATGACGCACCTCTGGCTTGCTGAGTGATGAGGAGTTTTTAACCAATGTGTCCAAAATGTTCCTTCAATCAGCTGAATGTTCATAGCTGGCTTTTATTGTTGGGTGGAAGAGAACAGCTGTGGTCCTCAGTGCTCTAAGTTTAGTTGAACAAAGTAGATCTTCAGTCTTGAGCTACAGAGCAACCAACGAACTACCAGAAGGCTAAACAGTAAAAAAAAAAAGAACTCACGCAGTTCTGCTGCAGCTCAGCTTCGTCAGGAAACCTCTGCTGGCTTTCAGGCTGAGGTTGATTGATCCTCTTTGTGTTGGTGTAAAAGGAAAAAAAAGAGTTGATGTTGACCAGAACCTCCCAGGAAGAGCAATGACTCAGTCTGATAAACTCTAGTCTGTGATACTGGTCATTTTAGATAAACTCAAACCCACAAGCACATCCTGTCTGAGATGAAAGCTCAATTTAATCTATTACTTCGGTTGATTTCTCTCTGTCACTGATCCCCCAAACAAAACAGGCTATCACTCCTTCAGGGCTGCTGGACGAAGTGGAGTGGCAAGAACCATGGCTCCGACAAGAGAAATGTCTCTTGAAACAAAAGAGAGGATTGTGAAACTTCTTGAAGAAGGTAACTCTTCATGCATGGTTGCTAAATATGTGGGCTGTTCAGTCAGCTGTATCCAAGATATGGACCAAATACAAACAGCATGGAATGGTTGTTAAAGCCAAGCATACTGGTAGACCAAGAAAGGCATTAAAGCATCAAGACAAACAACTTAAGGCCATTTGTATTGAAAACTGAAAAAGTACAACTAAACAGATGAAGCATAAATGGGAGGAAGCTGGAGCCAATGTATGTGACCGAACCGTAAGAAGTCGCCTAAAGGAAATGGGATTTCAATACAGGAAAGCTAAAAGAAAACCATCATTGACACCTAAACAAAAAAGAACAAGACTGCAATGGGCTAAGGAGAGGCAATCATGGACTGTGGATGACTGGATGAAAGTTATCTTCAGTAATGAGTCAAGAATCTGCATTGGACAAGGTGAGGATGCTGGAACTGTTGTTTGGTGCCGTTCCAGTGAGATTTATGAAGAGGACTGCCTGAAGAAAACAACCAAATTTCCACAGTCCTTGATGATATGGGGCTGCATGTCAGGCAAAGGCACTGGGGASATGACTGTGGTTCATTCTTCWATCAATGYACAAGTTTACATTGACATTTTGGACAGTTTTCTCATCCCTTCAGTTGAACAGATGTTTGGAGGTGATGAAATAATTTTCCAAGATGACAATGTGTCGTGCCATAGGGCAATAAAAGTGAAGGCATTCCTTGGAGAAAGACACATTCAGTCGATGTCATGGCCTGCAAAGAGTCCAGATCTCAACCCAATTGAAAACCTGTGGTGGAAATTGAAAAAAATGGTCCATAAGAAGGCTCCGACCTGCAAAGCTGATCTGGCAACTGCAATCAGAGTTGGCACCAAATAGATGAAGAATACTGTTTGTCACTCATCAAGTCCATGCCTCAGAGACTGCAAGCTGTTATAAAAGCCAAAGGTGGTGCAACTAAATACTAGTGATGCATTTTGAATGGTCTTTTGTTTATCTGGTTTTTATGATTCCATACTTTTTTTCCTCAGAATTGAGTGATTCCATATTTTTTCCCTGTGTTTGGTCAATAAAAGTAACATTCACTGACTTCCACAATGTTTTCTCTTCATTTCTTTGAGTGTTCCAAAGCCAACAAGTTGCACTTTGGAATGACCTTATTATTGTATCATGTTTTTGATCTGAGTTTGTTTTACAGAATGAAATGTCTGAATGAGTGCTCATCCAAGACTGGTGATTCCGTACTTTTTGCCAGGGGTTGTAAGACCACATGAGTTCCTATTACTCAACCTAAACTAACCTAACATACACTGCCTGGACAAGAAAAAAAATAGCCACCTGGATTTAACTTAGCACATAGGTAGGAGCCTCCTATTGAATAATTACTGCATGGGTGATCATCTTTCAGCTGGCAACAAGTTATTTAACCCAACTGGTGCAATGAGTTGCTTCTCATTTCTTAAACAACCATGTGGAAAGACACATCCTGTGGTCATGGAAAAGATGTCAGTCTGTTTGAGAAGGGTCAAATCACTGGCATCAAGCAGAGAAAACTTCTCAAGGTCTCAGGTTGTTGCTGTTGGTCAGGTCCAGGAACATTACCCAATGCCACAGCAAATGTGTGTCTTAATCAAAGCTAAAGGCGGTCCAGTGAAATATTAGTGTGAGTTGTGACCATCCTGACAAGTGGAACATAAGACAGATGTCTTTCTCTGATCTGATGAATATGTCCACCACATACATATTATAAGGAACTATCAAATTTGACCACTAAGTTTATTATGTGTAGAAAGTTTAGAAGTGATCAGATTTCTGTAGAGAAGTACTGAGCTTCTATTGAAGGCTTCAAACAGGACTAACTCTCTGCTTTGAAATATATCATGTTTACCTTTTTTCACCTTTCTGCATTCATTTTTATTGTATTTTCTTCAGCTGGCAGATTTAAATTTTGTTTACAAGAGTGAACATTTAAAGGTGACCAAGAAGGAAAAGATTTAATGTCTGAGTATTTGTTTCCTCTTTCTTGTCAGATCAATTCTCTTTGGTACTCGCCTGCAAATTTCATGACAGCAAGTTAAAGAAGATCAATTATGGGTCCTAGAAATGTTTATGGTATGTCTGTGGGCTATCCAGACCATGTTCATTCAATTTAATGCACAAAATAATTCTCAGATAATAAAATTTCCCATTTTCWAGTTCTGCCTGCTCTGACTTCCGTTCAGAAGAGCTGTTTATGTTAATGAGCTCTGTTGGTAACGCCCTCCAAAAATGTTGACATTAACTCCGCCCTCCAGAGCCAGCGTTTACATTAGCATGGCTAATAATAGCAGAAGCTCCGTTGTACAACCATATGAGAGACCCAGAGGCAGAGTCGTGGTCACAGCTTTTTTTTTCTCCTCCTCCTCTGCTCTGCGCTCACTCTGCATGCTGTTACTAGAGCAGGGAGCAGCAGCAGTCAAAATACCTCAGAAACTTGAAAAAATAGGCTTTACAAGGCTTTAATAAGTTAAACGATAGAGGTACATGAGAAAATGTGTTCATAGCGAACGAAAAAAATAATTAAATAGTGTCTCGAACCCTGGTCTCCCACTCTCTGATCCAACAGTCTACCCATTGCCCTATTGGAGGCTTGTTATGAAATAAGCTGYGCATTACACAACAACACGGTGACGGCTTTTTATACTGAGGAGGTGGAGTCTCACCCGGGGGTTGCTAGGTAAGGGGCTGAACGCAGGTTCCTGTGGGTTGTCGTCCGGCTTGTGACATCACAAAATGACGGAAGTATAAAACTTGTCGTTAACATACATTAAAAATACATTTAGTTACAGTAAATATGCCACTGGGTGCATTTTTTTGGTCCTACGACTGTGTTTTGAAGAAGTACATACTTGAAGTTGAGTAAAAAAAGCTTTAAAAGTGAATTTTGCATAATAGGTCCCCTTTAAAATTCTGAGGAAAGGCAGACAATTTCCTTTGTTGTTGCAGTCAAAGGTCATTAGTTGAAAAGGGGTCTTTGCCACATTAAATGCAGATTCTGTGAGCGTGTGGGCTCAAAAAGAAATAATTTGAAGTGACTGAACCTGCAGGAGGAGGCAGCAGGTGTGCTGCTTTGCCTAAATATGAAGGCAGTGGGCTGAATAGAGAAATAGCAGCTGGCCTGGTTTCCTGCGGCCCGATGACGACATTGAGGGGCTCATCTGGGTTTTCTAAATGGGCCAKCTTCAGATCAGATCACACCAAGGACTCCGCTTCATGAATTAGGAACCACTGTGTTGGAGGAAGTGTTGAGCTATGTTTAATCTAGTGATGGTTTAGAACTAAAGGTACAGTTTATCGGCATTTATGAATAATACACCATCTGTAAGCTTGAATATGTCTCTGCTGAAGGCAGAGCCTCATCTTAACCTCCATTAAAGGATCTGTCATGTCTAGCTGAGTTCTTCACGGACCATGCTCTGTTGAAGCCACTTATCCTGTTCTACAAACTCCAGCTGTTCTCTGTCCAAAGGTAACAGAACAGTGGCGGTTCCATTGGGTCCACCCTTATTTAACGGTAGCTCTCCAGGTTAGCAAGCAGCAGCAGAACAAACCCAGCTTTTATGTCCAAGTTTCTCTTCATCTGTTTGGTGTTTATTTTCAGCTACAGGCTGAGTCGTTTCTACATTCTGCTGTCAACATGCTTCAGATTCATTTAACGGCTTCTCAGAAATCCTTCAAAATTCATGTTGAAGTTGGATGGAGCTGGCACCTGAGCAGCCAGGYAACATAAATCGAAAATACATTGCAGCATAAATACGATGGCCAAGTCCGTGTGACTGACTGTCCAAATCCAAAGACCCCTCCCACGGCGGCCCACAAATAGGTCCTCCTTTTGCACTAATTTGAGGGACAGGTCCGGTGAATCCTTCTCGGTCCACCCATCCCAAGATGCATTACAGGCCGACCTGCAGATATTTGTTTGTAATGGCAAACGAAGCGAGAAAAGGAATACAGTTTTAAATAAAAATCCAACTGTAGAAAAATATAAAGTTTATTCTGTTGTGGTGTTTGATGATTTTTGTCATATGCAGGTATGATTTAATAGGAAATCAAACAAGCTTGTTCAGCTGGTCTTTTAGTTCCTAAAGTATTACCTCTAAACTAAATTTATTAATTTAAAATCTCAGTAACATTTAGTTAATTTCGATCCATTTTCGTTTTTCATTGCTTCTGTTTAACATCTTGGTTGCTTCATTCCAGTTTTTTTTGGAACGTGTTACAGCATCAAATTGAATATTTGCAAAAAACCAATATCTTGTCTTCATAGTGGATTCAACTGAATATATGTTAAAGGATTTGCAAATCATTGTATTCTGTTTTTATTAGTTTTACATGACGTCCCAACTTCATTGAAACTGGGGTTGTACACAAAGTTTGCTGTAAACGTTGGGGTGAGATTTTGCACCTTACAAGAGTGAGTTCTGAAATCAGAGTCTGGATTGTGAGTCACTGAAACCACACACTTTGCACCAGACCTGGGGCCTCATGCATAAAGGATTGTGCAGCTTTCACACTAAAAGTTGGCATACAGACAAATTTAGAAATGTGCGCCGCACCAAAATATTCAGATATATAAATCCATGCGTACGCAGGTTCCTGCGCACCTTTCCTTTATACATCCCAATGAACGTGGAACTGAGCGCACGTGAGAAACCTCCCCTGACACGCCTCCATTTAAATATGTAAAATAGATGTAAATGTGTCCAGTGTGTGAGATTCTCCTCTGATTCCTCTCTGTGGGATCAGAAAKGATTTTTAGATGCAGGGAAATTATACATTAAATGGAGAATGAGTGAGAAAACTGTCTAAGTAATGGGGTGTCATTGTTTTATGTGGCGCATTGCACGGGATAACCAAAGCCTGAGATTTTCCTGAAATTTACAGACATCTCCCGAATGTGATATTAAAGCCTGGTTAGTTATTGTCTATTTAGTTGAACTCAGCGTTGAATGGACGTTTTTAAAAAATGAATAATAAAAAAAACAAACATCCCGTTATCCACATTTTCCTCTCTCCTTTGCTCCTGCTTTACAGCAGGCGCTGTAATCTCCACAGACAGACCCCCACCCCACCCCCCACGAGCGGTACGAGTGGTAGCCTACAGATTTTTAGCAAAAAATATWGATTTTTGAGGCTCATTAGACGGTAAACGTCCAAAGAGGTTGACGCATATGAACAGCTTCCCAGCTGGCGAGGGTGCACACGCCTGGCACGAATCTACCCAAAGCACAGCTGCTGCGCTACGGCCACAACTCAACTCAGCATCAGCCAGAAGACAACAAACAGAAAAAAATAATTATTCTTACCGTACAGTGAGACACCATTTGCATCCGATTTTGCTCCCTCTCTTCAGCATTTTTTTATTTTATTAATTTTTTATGCCACACGTAATGTGTTGGATTTTTCTGGCCCGGGACCCAAAAGGTTTTAAACTATGTGACAAAATATAAAAACCGTTTGCAGTTTACGACTGGACTGAGGTTCTTTTGATCATTTTCAGGCTGATCTATTTCCTTGTCTGAGGTTAAATGATTTTCAGTCCCGGGGTTCAGTTTCATCGTCGTTCGAGTTTAAACAATAAAAACTCAAACTTAAAAAAAGTCTAGCACCGTGTTCACATGCTCCTTACATCCAGAAAACACAACAAAGTCATATTTCTGTGTATTCAGGTCAGATTCGTGACTTTGAGTTAAAACTGTTGGCTGAAAAACTTTGCGTGGTTGCCGCACATTCTCATGGCAGGTGAAAAGTCTGCGTAAATATACGCACACTTTCACGCAACGTTGGTTTTTATACAACGTGGGCGTAGAACCTGGCGCACGTAACTTTTTATGTGTACGCACTGTTTAAACATGAGGCCCCTGGTCCTGCTCTGATGGCAGCCTCTATCGTTGCATGGTGGATCCTCTGTCACTGTCAAAGATCTTGGATGTTTTTGGTCAATAGCCGGATCCAGACTTGAGTTCACATTTCAGATCTTATTCTATTAACAGCAAAGTCTTCAGAAGCTTGCAGTAGGTGAACTTGTCTGCATAAAGACTACATTTGATGGCTTTTTAAACCCTTTTGTGACTGAATAATGTRGAAAAAGTTGTAATGCTTGTTTAACACACATGCCCTCTGTAAAGTTCATGAAAGTAACTGTTGAGCTCACCTGTTTCACACTGGTGAATAAGAAAAATCAATTAATTGAATATTCATATGTCTTTCATTAATTCAGCCTACACAAAGCCTCTTCATTTGAATCTGTGACCTCACTGACGTTATGTACGTCTTAGCAGCCTGCAGCTTTTGTGATTCACCAGTTTCCGCTTTTACATTATCAGTAGTTCAGAAACATGTTTTCTCTTTTATGAAATTGTCTGCTGCATTTATTTATGAACAGTTGCATTCAATTGAATTTCAGTTCAATTCAGTTTATTTTATAGAGAACCAAGTCACAACAAATGTCATCTCAGGGCACTGGAAAAAAACACCACCACAAAACAAATAAAGAAGCAATCAGATTGTGTTGAATTTTCACTTCATCACAATTTCCCATCCTGATCATCACAGTGGTGACAGTGGAGAGGAAAAACTCCCTTTAACGGGGAGAAACCTCCAGCAGAACCAGAACCAGGTTCAGGACTGGCGTCCATCTGCCTCGACCGACTGGGTTTGAGGGACAGGAAAGAGACAGAAATGCAGAAGGACTATTCCAGGTTCATTTTCTTCTGGAAGAGACCAAGAAAACACATTATTTATAGAAGTAATTACAACAAACATGTAGAGGAGAGAGAGACTAAAGACAACAGCAGAGTGAGGAAATGTCAGTTTGTCCTCCAGCAGTCAAAGTCTATAGCAACAGAACTAAGGTTACTTTCTTTTTTAGAGGATCAATTTCATCATGAAAGGTTTGCCATAAAGTTGTAATATTATCAACAAGATCTTCTAAACGGCTCGACACACGGGAGGCGACGTCGCTCGCTCTCCATTCATTTCCTATGTAGCCTGTGCGGTGAGGCGACAAT
>NW_013952571.1:355945-361624 GCF_001266775.1 Austrofundulus limnaeus | reverse complement strand
CTCACAGGCCCCGCCGGTACCCACAGCGCCAGAGTGGATCCAGGCATGGACACAGAGGCCCGGGTCCCCAGGGCGCACCCCCCCGGCCCGACAGGGCCAGAGGGACCCAAGCCCCACCGGGCAGCCACCGGGCCGAGCCAGCACACGCCCAAGCTGCTCTCTGTTCCCAGGGTCAGAACCAAACATGGAGAGGCAGCCTTCAGTTTTTATGCTTCTCACTCTTGGAATAAACTTCCTGAAGACTGCAGGTCGGCTGAAAATCTAAGCACTTTTTAAATCAAAGTTGAAGAAAATTCTGTTTGCCACTGCCTTTCCTTAGATCAGACAACTGCAGATTTTGTGCACTGCTGCTTTTATCTGTTATTTTGTTTTTTTAATGTATTTTATTTGTTTTATTATTGTTTTTTATTGTGAATACAGTACATTGTATTGAATACAATACATTGTATTCACTATGCTGATACCTTGCTTTTAATGTTTTATGTAAAGCACTTTGAGTTGTCTTATACATGAAATGTGCTAAATAAATAAACTTACCTTACCTTAATTTACTGGTGTTGGCATCGGAGAGGCATACTGCTCACCTATTTTATAGACACAAACTTTTTGGAAAAAAGAAAACTTTCTCAACAAAAATGGTTGACATACAAAACCTATAAGCGACATGCACTGACAGGTGTTCTTCAGACAGAGTTTACTGTTCAGCTTGACATCAAGATTAAACATAAAACATATTACTGTGAGCAGACAGCTTCAGTTACCACCTGAATTAGCCACTGCATTTGCCTTTGTATATTGATCGATGGCTGTTTTTGTTGTTTTTTTTTAAATCTTTAGCTGACTTATGAGAAATATCTGTGTATGACATTAGAAATTACAGTTCAATRTAGAGAAGCCTAATTTAATAGCCTGTCAAAAACTGATGGTTCTGACTTTTCTGGCTAGAAAGGGGAAAAAATGGAATAGAGCCATGAAGACAAAACCTGAGGAATGKAGAGCTTCTAAACTGTAAAGACCATTAATAATCTGAATGATCAGTACTGAGGTCTGTACGACTGTCACATCTCTTTATTCACACCTCCCACTCACTGCTATACTTGTACTAGCAGAAAAACATGCAGTTGCACACCTCTGCCTGTGCAGCCTCAGAGGCAGAAAGCTGTAATTACTACCTCAGTCTGTAATGACATGGCTACACTTATTGGTTGGTTGCACCCTCTGTTCCTTTTGCTTTTGTCTTTTAGTGAAATGAGAACTGTGGTTCTGTGGTGACTGGAGAAGGTTTTTGCTTCAGTGTAACTGAGGCCGACCAACCAAAATGAACAGAAGAGGAGCTTTAATTGAGCGTTAACTGGCAGAGGGTGGGATACTGTGTCCAATAGAAAAAATAAACCAAGCAATTTTCTTAAATGTGACTGTTTAATTTCATGACTAATTGTGGGTAATAGCCAACAACTGAATGAAGGGCCTTTTTTAAACAGCTTGGATGTGGTCTAGTTGCTTAAATGTGGACAGAAATATAAGTAATGTTGGCTGATTGTGCCAATTTTACTATTTTTTTACTGAAATCTTAGATTTAAAAAAAATTGACGCAGTGCAGTGTTAATCCTATTATCAAAGGGGTGCYGTC
Organism: Austrofundulus limnaeus; assembly: GCF_001266775.1. Lineage (NCBI taxonomy): Eukaryota > Metazoa > Chordata > Actinopteri > Cyprinodontiformes > Rivulidae > Austrofundulus > Austrofundulus limnaeus. Next base: position 359,994 of record NW_013952571.1, on the reverse strand, counting down.
CCCCCACCCCAGGAATTTTATGGCGTTTAGTCATAACACCAGGACCAGGGGTTGGATTTATAAAACTTGCGTACGCACAATTTGAGCCCAGAAACTTGCGTACGCCACTTCATGCCAAGGTTGTGATTTATAAAATCCAAACTTGACGTGAAAATGTGCGGTCCTTCAGCCAGCTCTGACCCATGCGTACGCTCATTTTGGAGACGTGAAACTGCGACACAGATGGTGAAGTGAGGAATTAGAGCCACACTGTGTAATGATCACTGTCAGATATTTAATTTTACTCCAAATCAAACTTACTTTTTCGATCCGCTTGCCTTTGTGAATAACCAAAAAAAATTTAAAATAATTTTAAGCCAATTAAAGTTATAAATAAATTTTAATGCTACAGTTCATATAAGTTTTTTCCCTCACATTCCTCTCCCTGGGATGATTACCAGGATAACAATTTCACRAATTAACACATAAAATGTGACAAAGTGAGGCTATCACAGTGATTGCTGGAATCATTTAAATACCGTGTCGACACTCRTGCGTAATGCTGCGCCATGGATGCTTTGGCACTACTGGAAGATGTTGCAAATGGCAGAATCAGGAGGGAACTAGGGATCATCACGATCTTCTGGCCCATGACGGTGACTGGCTAATAAGTCGATTTAGACTCCCTAGAGCATTGCTGTTTGACCTGTGCGCTGAACTGGGTCCAGTATTGGAGAGACCGACCCACCGGAACCACGACATCCCTGTCCAAATACAGATTTTATCTACTCTGGGTTTCCTGGCAACCGGTTCATACCAGCGGGAATTAGCGGACAGGTAAGTTATTTTACATGATTAAATAAACTGTCTGAAGTCACTCTAAGGAACAACATAATTCTGTTTTAAAATATATCCTTAGATCTGGGATATCGCAGCCATCGTTAAGCACAATAATGCCTGCAGTCCTTGATGGCATTGTTAACATGACTAGTCGCTATATTAGATTTCCCTACAGTGTGGGAGAACAGGCCAACATTAAAAGGCAATTTGCAGCAATGTCCAGTTTTCCAAATGTAATCGGCGCAATTGACTGCACTCATATTGCTATAAAGGCTCCATCAGAAAATTAATTTGCCTATGTCAATAGGAAGCATGTGCATTCTGTTAATGTGCAAGTCATATGTGACTCAAACATGCACCTGACAAATTTAGTGGCACGCTGGCCTGGCTCAACACATGACTCCCTCCTGGCACAAAGTAGTGTAGGGAGAAAACTGCAGGCAGGCACAATACATGATGGCTGGCTTCTTGGTAAGATTAAAATAAATGTAATTTAGTAAATCAATTATRTGGGCCTGATTAATTGACACATTTTCCCTCTCCAACCTGAAGGARACAGTGGCTACCCCCTCAGGYGCTGSCTCCTAACRCCATTTCCCAACCCCCAGTGCGCAGAGGAAGTGGGTTTTAATTCTKCTCACACCTGTGCGCGTTCAACTGTGGARCGCGCCATCGGTCTCCTAAAATGCCGGTGGCGGTGTTWKGATGCGTCAGGTGGGAGACTTCTGTATGATCCTAGGAAGGTGTGCAAGATTATAAAGTCGTGTGGTGTGCTGCACAACGTGGCATTAAAGCATGGCATCCCTCTCCCACCTGGCCTCCCTCCTCCTCAAAATGACGACCCTGACCCACAGCCCCCTCCCCGACAACAGCAATTTCAACGTGGAGCACGGCTACGTGAAGAAGTCATGCGACGAATAACACAACAAGGTTCACTTTTTAACCAGTTCTTTTAAAGAATCAGAAATGTCAGACATGACAGCACATAAACTGACTAAAGTTGTTCGGATTTGTCGTAATTCATTGATTGTTTCCCTCTGGTTTTCCAGAACAACAATCGTCAGCACCCGACCTCCCCCAGAGGGACCACCAGCCTGTGCTGTGCTGGTGCTGGGAACAGCCAGATCCTCTGCGCCCATCCTCCCTTCACCCAGAGTGTCCTCGCCAACTGCCGACTGTGCGGGGCCTGAGGACACGAAAACAACAATAAAAAAATATTTTTCGTATTGTTCCTTTATCTGTGATGGCATATAAAATAAACTGGTTTACCTGGATCATCTGTGGTCTCAGCGAAATCAGTGTCTCCCTCCTTCTCAGACACAATTCAACACAAGCTTGTCTCCCCGAGTATTGACGCCATCCTATTTTCAAACTGTGTCAGCTCGGGGACACCCTTACCCCCACCTGTGGCTGCAATGCTTTGACGGTGGCCAGTCGGACGTTTTTTCGCATCCACCCTCAAATCGGACCACTGTTTCTTTACCTCCGTCATGGTGCGCTCTGTCCCACTCACTGAATTCACTGAGGTCACAACGTGTTCCCACTCGCTGCGCTTCCTTTTATTTGTAATACCACTACTRTGGCTTCCAAAAAGAACATTTCTTCTGTTCTCCACCTCACTCACAAGTACATCTATTTCTGCGTCGGAAAAATTTTGCGTCTTCGCTTTTTTCCCCCGTGTTTTCCATCGTAATCATGAGTTGACATGGATCAACTGACTGATTTAAATACATCTCATGAGGTACTTTACATTGACTGTTTGTGGTTGAATGTGGGCGTGTAGAGGGTAGAACCTGAGGCGGGACCTCGTGCACAAATTATGAGGAACAGCTGTGATCTATAAAGGGAAAATGTGGTGAAACATGCGTACGCACGGTTTTATAAATCTGAAATTTTTTTTGGCGTACGCCAATTCCACCTTTTGGCCGTATGTTCACTTTTAGTATGGTTTCCACGCAATCCTTTATAAATGAGATCCCTGGTCCCATCCAGAGTTATTTCTGCAGTTGCTCCTCCCACATCCACCTCTCATAAAATGCCAAACTTGGGGGGTGGTGGAAACAAATGTGGTTCATTTGTTCTGTATCACTGATGCTCTGACACACGTGGAGTCTTGTGTGTAAGTTTTTTTCTCTTTTTTCCACCACCACCAAAAAAATAAAAAATCCCTATATTGAGAGCATTGCAGTCCTTGTTTTAAACGTACCTGTTATTTAATTAATTTTTRACTCTTGGTGACTGTAAATTCGTCTCTTAGGTCGTTCAGACTGGTTTTATCCTCAGGCAGAGTGGTGGACTGAGGAACCTGACAGCTTTCGACACACGACCATTAAATGCATCAAATCCACTTGAATGTTTCTTTGAGACTACATTCATTAGAAAACAAACAGGGCCAAGGCAGCCACTGATTTCCAACAGCACTTTTCTTCTTTAAAGCTCAGACGTAATCTGGGACTTCTCTAATAATCTAAGGTGACACAATGTCAACGTTTTGATCTATCGACTGTAAAAGTGRGCTGATCAGGCATATTTTGGATGCTCTGTTTGGTTCTCCGACAACTTTCAGTGACACCTCAGTACCGTGAAGGTACCGTGCCAATCTTTGAATTCGCTGAGATTTAAGACATTTCTGTCTGAAAGTTTTTTTTTCCTCAATAAATTTATATCCTTTTGTAAGCAGTAGTGGGTGACTACGAAGCCAGAATAAAATGCACCAGCACAAATTTTCAGTTCAATTAGATCTGCTCTTAAATATGAAAATGGTTCAACTGTTACTAAACACAAATTCACTGTTTTTTTACTCTTCACCTTTAAAAAAAACAGTTTTTAAGAGCAAACTTGTAAATTGGTCATATTAGTCTTAAAACAAAACTATCAAGATTCAAAGACTTAAAATTTAAAATGAATTGCAGGTGTCAGTGTTGTTGGAAACCTGCATTCTTAAGAAATTGAACGTTTTCTTGATAAATAAGAAATGATTGGAATAAGGTTGCAGGAGAAGGCATGGGCTAATATAAGTATACTTCTGCCCACTCCTTTGACCGTATGAAAATTGTACATTTGTAAAGTTTGTAGTGTTTATGTTCAATAAAACATAAAAAACTACAACTTTTCATTACTGTGAATTTTATAGACATTTCTTAAAGTGTAAAAATAATATTTGTAACAAAACTAAACGATGTTAGAACGTCGTCTTTCACACATTTATACATGCCGTGGAGAACAGTTTC
>NW_013952571.1:354526-355865 GCF_001266775.1 Austrofundulus limnaeus | reverse complement strand
TGCAAACAAAAGTCAGCATGGTCTCTGTTATCTTTAAGTCCTGCAGAGAATCAGCTGGTAATGTTAGTCAGTCCTTAGTTTCTTTTGTTTTGCTCCAGACAACTTATGATCTGAAGATAATGTTAGCACTGAACATCAACCATATGTAAACATACGGCAAGCCAGGAGTGACACTCCTGAACTGACATGAATGCCACATAATTTGCAGATGAGATGCATCTTGATAGAAACTATTGTAAACTGTAATGCATTTGAAACAAAGGTGTGATTCTAGTCTCCTGGAGCWGGACTGGACTCTGGTTTCATCATGAGAACATTGAGCCAGCAGCAGCTCTGGGGAAGCCCTGCTGTCTTTAGTCACCGCAGGATTCTCCCTCCTGAACGCCCAACAGGAGGCCGTTCCATAGAAGCTCTGAGGAATCCCCCAGAGGGAAATATTCTCTCTTCATTCTTCAGCCTCTCTTCTGATTTTCTAACATTTTTTATGAGCAGCTTAATCAGAAAGTTTTTTTTTCCACGAGCATTATCTCTGTTGCTCAGCATACAATTAAATTTGATTTATTCAGGAGAAATGCTGGTGTGTTAATACATCCTGACTGTGGGTTACTGAGGCTCACAGTCAGACTACATTACATCACTATGTTATAGTGCTTTAAAAGGTAATTACGTAAGTTTACTGTCAGGTCCTGCTGCTAATGTATTCGTGATGAAACCAGTAAGAATAAACCTCTGAGCCAACACGACAGGTGCTACTTCCATCTCTGTTAGAGGGATCTCTGTTACTGCTTTTTGTCTCTTCACACCTCATCATTTCATGTCCGTTTGRCTGAAAAGCGCCAGCAGAGAGCTCTGTCATCTGTGCCGCCTTCATCGTTTCCTCGTTCAGCCAAGTGAAAGTGAACGAGACCGAGCCAGCCCCACTCTGTCACCCAGAACAGCACATCACTCCAGCTGCTCTATTTTTAGCAGCATGTGACATCTGGCAGCTAACTCCGAGCAGAGGCATGGCATGCAGTGGATAATGAAGCTGTTTGCCTCAGAATCAGGGTAGACCGCATGCTAAGTGGGGCTGCTTTGACAGGAAAATACTTGTTCTAGAAAACAGGATCATGATCTATCTCCTTTTGATGAAGGAATACACTGGCTGGCTAAGAAAACAAGTCACCACCTGGATTTAACCAAGAAAATGCAGTCCCCTYCTAAAGTATTGGAACAAGTTAAATTCTCTTGTTTCTGTTGTTCACTGAAGACATCTGGGTTTAAGACCAAAAGATGAGACGAGTTCAGAATGTCAGCTTTTATTTCCTGGTATTTACATGTAGATGTGATAACCAACTTA
>NW_013952571.1:350589-354516 GCF_001266775.1 Austrofundulus limnaeus | reverse complement strand
CACACACACACACACACACACACACACACACACACACACACACACACACACACACGTATACATTCTGTGGTGTTTTTTATAGAACTGTGTACAGCTGATGGCTCCAAGCACATTGTTGTGTTGGTCTGTTGACTCAGCACAGGGTCGACTGCCACTGTCCTGATCGCTCTGCCAGGCCCCACTAAAACTAACCTGTAGTGAGAGACTAGCCAGGCAGTYCACGGCTTCATGTCATGTCATACTCCAAGATGGAGTTGCAATTGTTTTACATGCTAACTGGCTAAAAAAAAAAATAAGCCAACATGGAATCTGTGTAAATTATTCTTCTGCTATTTGGCTAATTTTTCAAGATGAGTGAGCTCCATCAAGACATTGTTTTTTATTCTGCACTAATAACCGTTACCAATAGGGCTGGGCTGTATTGCTCATTTTTATACTACAGTATGACCTTTAGGGGAAAAAAAAGGGGGGTATACGGTATTACCGGGTTTGGGGGGGGGTGACTCTGCGACTGTGGCGTRTTGAGTAATTAATGACTGCTTGTGAGTGTTTACATACATGAAGCCAGAGAGAGGCGTTTTAAAAAACTCAGCTGTCAGAGCAGCAGCAGGAGTCACAAAATGAGTTTACCTCTTATGCCCAACAGATCAAACAGAAGTCAAACTATGTCTTTTTAGAGTTTAAAGTTTCCAAATTACCTGACTCTTGTGGTCATTTCAAGGCTGCTGCATGCTTTCAGCAAGAAAAGCCTTTGGGCAATAAAGTTTCTAGTCATTTCCTCATCTGCAGCACGAGGTCATGTGTCGGAAAGAAAGTAAAAGTCACAAAGTTTATATCCAAAAAGGAGTCCCACTTTTTGCTGAACTTGCATCTGGTTGTTCTGTGAAGCGGTCTGTCAGCAACAGTCCAACAGCTGTCCAGCGTTTGGGAGCCAGCGAGGGGTAACCTCAACATGTCGGGTGATCAGAACATGCGTCAGTGACAACATGGGGTGTCTTCTGAAATGTTTGTCCCAGGGGTCATATGTGCTTCACCTCACGTGACTCGTACGTCATCTTTTTTTTATACCATCGTATTTAGATACCGTGGAATAACAAAATACCTTCATACCACCCAAGCCTAGTTACCAAGCCTGCCTGGAAACTGCTTGAGTCTAATTGATGGGATAATAAACAAAGTTATTTACATCATTCCATGGCACAGCTTGATTTCTGACTTTAACAATCCACCTTTAAAAAATGGTTTACCTACTTCATATGTGTAATGAGTCTCCACCTGAAGTTGGAGTCAAAGACCTCAGGGCCTTGTTCATGGAAGAAGACTGAATAGAGTGAGGTTAATTTAGTGGTTCAGTACAGTGTTTGCAGTGATAAGGAGTTGGAAAAGGAGGAGAGGTCTGAGGATCTCTGTTTTGGAGCTGTTGCTTCCTCAACAACAAACTGCAGGATTTACTATGATCTCGCATGATTTTTTCCTTTCATGTCACCAGAGATGAAAAGCTCTGGATCTGTGCCTGGATGTAAGTGTAATTCAGCACAAATGAATTATGGGGATAAAGATAATAAATCAGTCAGGTCTGTCTGGACGGTGTTTCCATCCAATTTTAATGCAAATTTTGAGTGAACTTTTAAAATATTGCAAAAAAAAAAAAAGAAATTTGCATCAGACTCGGTTCCATCAACTGGTAAATCTTTGCTATGGCAGAACCTGTTTGGTAAATGTGTTTCAATCTACCCTTACCTTTTGTGCATTAACTCTGTCAGAAAATCCAAAAACCACCTCAAGAGCATTGAAACCTTTTTGCGAAATTGAGGAAGTTTTTGAAAAATTTTCAGTTTCCATCCACCTTTTCTAACAAGATACTTCAAAATGTGCATAAAAAACATTGATGGAAACATGGCTACAGAATGCCTTATTCTCCAGAAGTGTTCAGTCTTGAGTTATGTTCATTAATTATTAAGCTGCTGGAAGCTTAATGTCAAATGATTGCACCAGAATAAAAGAAACTGCAGGTTTCTTCCAGAATCTAAGCAGACTTCACTACTTTTAACAATCTGCTGCACTCAAACAACAAAGGCCTAATTTCAGCTTGATGTGGACTCTAATGCTCAATTATTACTGCACTTCCCTTCTATTATACATATCTCCATCTGTGTTCCTTGGAAAAGTGCTTTGGAATTGAATCATGGAAAGATGTGTCACTTCCTTCCAGCCCCGACCATAAAATGTATGAAGTTCTGTCTGCGGTCAAAATAGTTACACTTTTTAGGCTGAAAAAAAAAAAAAAAAAAAAACGAAGGAAACCTTTCATCCAGAAAATCCAACTTGTTCTACATAAAGCAAACCTATGATCTGCTTGTTTCTAAGCCTGTGTGTCGGTGTCATCCCCTCAGAGTGACTGGAGGTGAGCTGTTTGAGGATATTGTTGCCAGAGAGTACTACAGTGAAGCTGATGCCAGGTCAGTGTTGGCTCTGCTCTACATTTTCTGCATGCGTGCACTAACACATGATCTGTGGTCATGAAGGCATATTCAGGCTCAAACTGAACCGACATTAGAAACCAGTCTGAGCAATAAATATAAAACTAGTGCTTCTTATTGTGCTGCCTTCTATATGCCTTTTAAACCAAAAATAAACTATTTCCCTGTCTCCTTAATTTAGTTCCTCCAGGAATCTCTCGTTTAACAATTTGAATGTACTTTTAGCTTTATTAGTTAAAGTTTGAGCTTAAAACGTAAAGGTTTAACCATCTTCATTATTTCACTGAGTATCTTTGACCAAATCAATCAAAGCAACTTGAAACTATCTTTAGATGATTTTGTTTTGCTCTGGATTTAGTTGACTTGTTTTCCCCYGTGGTGATATTTGAAAGGTTGTATCACCTAATCAGAACATGCATGGGTCCTAATTGTTTGTTTGGTCTATTATTTGAAGGAACAGTTCAGTAGTTGGTTTGGTTTCAGTAAAGTTCAGTTTGCAACCTTTTTACTTCTTTCAATTCTTAACTAAGCATAATAATAATAATAATAATGTGAAAAAACAAACTTGTAATGTTCTCCTGACTTGGTCTTTGTCTGATTCAGTTTTTATATTGGGACAAACTGCACCAAAATGTTTCTGTTCAAGTAAATCCGTTTTAGCCWAAATGTAAATGTATTTTCATGGCAAAACTGATTGACCCATAGTAATAACTGTAAAATCTGCTCTCTAGCTCAAGTTTCAAAACTGTGCCATTTAATTCATCACCTCCCAGTCTGATAAAAACCAGCCCCTTGCTCTGCGCTTTGCTTCGTACAGAGGGTCTGCACTCTCGACTAATGAGAAGCTATTTCTTGCCGGAGGCGTGTATTGGATCTGATTTACCTGAGCTCTTAACATTTGACTGTGACATGTGGTGCGCCAGCTCGACCGTGAAGGAAGCTAAGCTCAAAAGCCAACTGGAAATTGTGTGTGCTGTAAACGACCATCCTACTGAGAAAAATACRGAGACGAACGAGACTTAACTTGGAAGCCTTGTCAACATGATGCGATTTCTAAACTGAATGGTAAATGGACTGAATTTATATAGCGCTTTATCAAGTCCCTCTGGACTCCAAAGCACTTTACACTTACAGACATTCACCCATTCACACACTGATGATGGTAAGCTACATTGTAACCACAGCTTCCTTGGGGCACACTGACAGAACCGACTACAGGCAGACTGAAACAGATCAGAAAATCCACATCGTTCACAATGCCTCCTCCTGTTCATTGATTGCCCCGGATGAAATTCTACCGGAGAAATCTGTCAGTGAGTAGCCTGGCCCTTGCCTTCCTAYGCAGTTCCGCTCAATTCTATTTTCCCTTCTCTGCTCCGTCTGGGATTTTTCCCATAGACAAGGATTTCGCTGGCAGATTTTTAGCAGGGCCAATCAGAGAACGGAA
>NW_013952571.1:346904-349939 GCF_001266775.1 Austrofundulus limnaeus | reverse complement strand
TCTATCTATCTATCTATCTATCTATCTATCTATCTATCTATCTATCTATCTATCTATCTATCTATCTATCTATCTATCTATCTATCTATCTTTAATAGGCCATCTTATGGGTCAGGAAGGACATGTTGGACATGGTCCCGTGGCTCTGGACCCCACAAAGTCCTGAAATAAAACCCCAACTGTGACATGGGCTAGGTTTTTAACTCTGTGTTGAAATATGTTGCGCTTACAGGTGGTCTGGAGCTTGCCAGTTTTTGTAGGGTTTTGTGAAATAATAATCCATAAATAGATTCAGATATAGTTTTATTGARCAGTTCCTTCAGCTGTGAATGTTACCTGTGGGTCCTGTGTGATGTCATACAACAGAAATGTGGCTTCAGTCAGAATTAGGTTCATTATCARATCTTTTCTCATTAGGTCAAACTTGAAGAATGTAAATGCAAAGAAAACTGCCCTTGCTGACACATCAGAGGCTCTGCCATCCAGCTCTCACGTCAACAATAAATCAACTTTTTTCACATTATTTTACAGTCACGTTGTTCCATGTGAAACTAGTGGTCGTTTCATTCAGTGTGCTGTTTATGCTAAACAAAGTTGACCACTGTTGATAACAGAAACATGAGGCTAAAATCAAAACTGTCCACAGAAGGCTGAACTGTTCCTCCAAAACCTTTCTTTTTTTTGTCCATGAAGTTTTGTTTGACATGTTGTGTTTTGTCAGTCTTTTCTTGTTTCTTTGGTTTCCTGACATGTTTTTCCCTTTTTCCTCTCCCTTTTGCTTCTGGGTTGCTCTCTCCACAGTCACTGCATACAGCAGATTCTAGAAAGTGTAAATCATTGTCACATAAATGGCATAGTGCACAGGGACCTAAAGGTTAGTAAGCGGTGATGGTAATGGTAAAATAAACAGACCTGCCCAGCTATGGCCCCTTTCCCACCCTCTTCCCCTCCTGAAAAGTCAAACTGATGAGTGTCTCCTCCTCCAAAGACCCTCCTGCTCCAGGGTCATGAGGAGAGGTGGCAGGTCACGTAGCAAAGATGGGGCAGGTAGATGTTGTCGTTGCTTGCCTCTCCTGTATACCAGAGCACAAAGTGCATGTAGCAAAATGTTGGAAGCCATGCTCCGACACAGCTGACAGGTGGTGGCAGAGGAGAMGATGAGAGACGAGACAAAGGAAGGGTGTCCAGTGGTGTAAAAATCATTGATTTTCGAATTGGTCTTGTACAACAGATTTAATTTAAAACTTCAAAGGATGGATTGGCTGATTGGTCCTTGATGGAACCAAGAAAGAACTGAATCACTCCATTCTTGAGCTCCTGTCCTGTTGCATCCCTCTGCCACAGTCCTGCCTCCAGTCGGTCAGAATCTAACGCCACTGTTGTTTTGACACATGGACAGAATTAGACAACGACTCTAGAACACGTAGAAACGAACTGTTCGATAGAAGACTCTGTTGCCAAGTGAGACTAAATTCTTTCCTCTGGGTGAGCCAAGCTGTCCAAGTCTCAAAGCAAGTGCACAGATAGTGGTAGCTTGTCACTAACCCAACGCCCCCTGGTGTTTGCATGCAGTCATTGCATTCAGCAGATCCTAGAGGCTGTGCTCCACTGTCACCAGATGGGTGTGGTTCATCGGGATCTGAAGGTAAGTGTCCCCACAGAAACACTGCTCTTCTGTGCTTTCCTTCACTTTCTTTTTCATCTTGAAACCTCCGGTCCTGTTAAACACGTATTTAATTCTTCTGCCACCTTGAAGAGAAGAATAAGACTTTGCTTCTATAAATAAAGAGGATTTATTTTTTTAAATGATTTGCTATTTAAGCTTATTTAAATCCATTTCCCTTTAATGCTGCTGTTTCCTACAGGGTTTAGTTTCTAAAGCTTCAATTTGCCATTCAAACCAACTTGGGTGTGTCTAAGGTTTAGTTTATTTTAGCAATAATAAGCTTACATTTTGCAGTCAGTGACTGCTGCCTTTCTGGGCTCTGATTGGCTGTTGTCAGGTAGTTTCCATGGCTCTGATTAAACTGAAAGACAAACAAATACAGGAAAAACAAATAAGTTCTGGAGCAGAGGCGCTGTGTTTGTACTGACACAGTAGTTCACATTCTTTCATTATATTCTCTGTTTAGGTGCTTTCTGTGCTGCTGAGTTATTAATGCACATAGTTAGACCCTGATTCCTACATGCTGACATTAACCCTAGCATCACTGAGCACTGATGTACAGGACTTTCTTGAATATTTAGTTTTCGTTTTTTCTTGTTTATTTAAAAACCTGAASATTCTGAAATTAAAAATGTTGACTGCTACCAGTCGATTATATGGAATCTACTTATTCAGTAATTGCAACGAATTATTAATTACCTAATTATTTTTGCAGCAACTTTTTCATTCATAAAGCTTTTCTACAAACTTAACTTGGTTTTTCCAGCTCATGGTTTATGTAGCAGTGACCTCTATTATGTGCAGACTCTCCATCTCATGGCACCAAAGATGAGATCTGTGCACATTCTGACTTAAACCATAGCCATGCTGAATCAGTCTGAATTAAGAAGCCTGGGTAGTTGTTACCTTTCAGATTCACTCTATACAACAAAGTACTGTATTTATTCAAGTATAATAAATAAACTTAAATCCATAAAATCATCCATAAAGTTGGGGGTAGTACTATACTCGGATAAATATTTTTACTTATGTATTTTAACTGAAATATCGGCTTCATTCACAAAATGCGTGAGTCCGGAAACAAGACCACGATGTAAAAAGCAGTTAAAGTAAGCTTACCTGTGACACTTCCTCCGCTCTTCAGAGCGAGATAATAACAGATCCAGGCAGGCGACATGTGGAAAAAAAAGAAGAAAAAAGTCAGTCCTGCACCTCAGTAATGATAGTGAACTAATGACATTAGCGTGTAACTGGGCCGTTCCTGGAACAACAACAAACATGTTCATCTGTAATGGCAGCCGTCTACCAGTGTTCTGAAAAAGTTTGTATCCATGAAAAAAACATTTCCCCACCAGAGGGGGCACTCGCG
>NW_013952571.1:341223-345259 GCF_001266775.1 Austrofundulus limnaeus | reverse complement strand
CATTTGAAATATGAGTTTGTATGTAATGTATGAATATAATATACAAGTTTCACTTTTTAAATGGAATTACTGAAATAAATCTACTTTTTCATGATATTCTAATTTTATGACCAGCACCTGTATGTTAAAATAAAATGAACAGTCCAATGATCATTTTACTGATATGTATAAAGACTGCAAAGGCTGAAAAATCTTGGTCTTTATGAAATTGAAGGTAATTTGAGGATTAAATTTTTTGCTTTTTAAGTTCAAAAAAGGTGTGGGGGGGTCGTATTATACATGAGATCGTATTATACATGAATAAATACGGTATGTGATATCATGCTCCCTGCATGTCACAGCTGAACACACCACTAACCACACCTTCACACAAATGATGTAAAGACAATGTGTGACAGGCCCCACCTGCATTCTATCCATCTGTCAACACAGATGCTCTTCCACTTGCTAACATCTCTTATCTGTAAATAAGTAAAATAAAATTGAGATTAAATCATTAAAATTTTTGAATTCCATTTAAAACTCTCAGTTGATAACTGCACAGAACAAAATACACAGCAAAGCTAATAAGTCATTTACATTATTTATTAGGAGGAACTACTTTGTTTATTTTTATTTCCTGCTGCATCTCAGTAATCCAGGTAGAAAAAAAAGTAGGTCCTCTGGATGGGGTCTTCTTTAATGAAATGGTTCATCTCTCCAAGAGACTTCTTCAGTCTGAGGACTTTCAGGTAAACTCAGCCTTAAAGCATAGCCTCCACATGGTAGATGATCAGGTTAACGATGACAATCAAAACTCTTTGTTCACATGAAAAAGAGGACCATCAGCCTAACAACAGATTGTTGATGCTCTAATTATCTCTGTTGCTCATAGAGGACCATCAGCCTAATGATCATTAGGGTCCTGATTATCCCTTTTGTTCATAGAGGGCTGAGTTGTACTGGCAATTACATTGTAAGAAGGGGACAACTGGACATGGAGGTCTTCATCCCTCTTTAATGGTGGATGATTTTTCTTCGCAAAAATGGCTTCCATTACTCCCCTCTCAAACCAACATTTCTCTCTATCAAGGATGAGAACATCTTCATCCCTGAAAGAGTGACCGCTGGCCTGTAGATGAGTGTAAATTGCAGAGTCCTGGCCTGATGATGTTGCTCTTCTGTGTTGGACCGTTGTTTTGAAAAGTGGCTATGTTGTTTCCCTGATGTATAACTGATCACAGTCCTCCTGGAACTTAACAGCTTACACAGTATTACTCGGTCTGTTCCAGTGGACTGGATCTTTGGGGTGAACCTGGCCAGAAACAAAACCTTTCATTAAAGAACCCATCCAGAAGACCTACTTGACCTTTTTATGTACTGCATTTTCAGGTGGGGCTGCACTCCACCTGTCCTTATGAACCAGCTTCATCTGAGCTCGACAGAAATGTTTTGCTGACTTTAAGGGAACATCCCACTCAATGGGAATCCCACATGATGATAAACTAACAGAAAAGAGCTCTTCAAACAACTGCAGGAAGAACCTCAGATCATGGGATTATCTGTAATCTCCAAAGGCTCTTTAATCTTTGCTTCAGTGGGAGCTTACCACTTACAAATGATAAAAATATTTTTACTCAACAAACACAAGCTCAGAAAGTCTGCAGGAGCCAACATCAGCTGACTGTTTCTTTTTGGATCGACCATGACCTGGCTGTCAGAGAATCATCACCAGTGACTCTGTGGGATGAAGAAAAACAGCTTTTCATCCAACTATATTTTAAATGAGTGAGAAGATTAAACTAGTTTGTCAAACTGTTGTTCAGCTTTTGCACATGTTACAATTGGGAGTGTTTGATATTTATGCAGCTGTATTTAAATACATTTGATAGTAAAGGTGAGTTTACAGTCTGAGATACCTCTGAGATACCAGATGTTCTGCTCTCAGCCMCTGTAGACTGCTGATTTTTGTTTAAGGCTTTACAGTTTCATCTGCTGCTGCCGCTGACTAAGATGAAGCGATAAAATTATCCTAGTTTTCTCAATGATTCTTTTTATTTTTAGAGTAGCCTGATGACCAAATTCTGAACTTATTTCATCCTTTTGCATTTTTTTTAACAGGTTACGTGATGGCGTTTTTTTCTTCTTCTTCTAGGACTTTGAGTGGGTGGTGTATATATTTCTTGGGCTGTGATTTCAATGACTGCATGTCAAATAATCCAAATATCCTCAACCCCTCTTCGCTTTTCACTTATGCTTTTTTTAACCTGCTCTCCCTTCCTCTGCACACCCTCCTGAGTTGCTCCACCTAATAAACCTTGAACACTGACTAATAAAGAATTTTAATTGATTTTTGGTGAACATGACCATAGGCTGTTGGAATAAAGAGCAGAAACTTTTAAAGCAGGGGTGCCCAACCTTTTTTGAACCAAGAGCTACTTTTGAAGTCAGCAGTTTGCCGAGAGCTACTCTTCCAGTCTCAGTATTAAAATAAAACATAATTTTTCGTCTCCCTACTCCTCACTTCTTTAAAGTAAATAAAAYRGAACGTAATGTGTTGCTAGKTTTATTTAAAGTATTGTCAAACAAAACTATCTACTTAACCATATATTTACCTACCAAAAAAAGATGAGAGAAAATCCTTACTTAACTCCTGACAGAGAAACAGAAAAGTGATGCTTGAACAAAAAGTCCCATTTTTTTTTATTTCCTTCAATTAGTAATCACTGTAATGTGCGAGCTATGAGGGCTGAGAACCCTTTCCAGTGCGAGAACCACAGAGTCTAATAACTTTGGAGCACGGGAACTCGTCTACATTTATTCAAAGAACTCTCTCTTCTCATCATACAGGGGAGAAAAAACAAAACAAAACAAAAAAACTATCAGGGCCAACATGGCTACCACAAGAGTACTGCCCTTTTTTTCAAAGTCAAAGCACACAATATAAAACTCTCWCGMAGGCRGCTATAAAACCCGGTGCTGAGCTTCCAGGACYGGTTTCACCTGAYCAGATCTGYTCCTTTTATTGCCTGGAACAGATCCATCAGGTGGGTTTCTGAATTTTATGCAATATTGCAGAAATATCGCCCGCCAGGGGTTTCTGCCTGAATCCAGGCGGGAGAGTGGGTGCTGGATGCATGACCGCGGTTCCACCTCACTGGATCTCTTCCTTTTATTCCCCTGCATCAGCACAAGCAGCCCCGTGCTGGAAATCAGCCGTTTCACCCGCTGGAGCTCGCCCGATGACATTTGATCACTTATATCTCCGCAGGGGAACGTCCCAGGAACTTGCAACCACCTCCAGTTTGTAGAGGAGGACCGCAGCTTTCCAAAGTCATCTCACTTTCCCGGATCTGATGCTCAGAGCCCGCAGGAGAAGCAAACGAAGGGTGAAATTTCCCCACAAATATGCACGTAAAATGCACTAAGTCGTGCGTAATTTGCTTATATCTCCGCGGGGGAATGTCGCAGGGACTTCATTCAAGTATCCACTTGTATGGCAGAACCAGAGCTTTAAAACCCGACCAGCCAYTCTGGGATCTGATGCTCCTAGCCTGGGGAGGGGTGCTAAAACCACCCCTGGCAGAGGTCCGATGGTGCGTAATTTTGGAGGTTTTTCGCTTACATCTCTGCGGGGGAATGTTGCAGGGACTCATTCAAGTATCCGCTTGTATGGCAGAACAGAGCTTTAAAACCCAACCAGCCACTCCGGGATCCGATGCTCCTAGCCTGGGGAGGGGTGCTAAAACCACCCCCCAGCGGAGGTCCGATGGTGCATAATTTTGGAGGGTTTTCACTTATATCTCTGTGAGGAAACGTTGCAGGGACTCCAATCAACTTTCTCCTTGTAGGGCAGAGCCAGGGCTTTAAAACCCGACCAGCCACGCCGGGATTCGATGCTCCTAGCCTGGGAAGGGGTGCTAAAACCACCCCTGGCAGAGGTCCGATGGTGCGTAATTTTGGAGGTTTTTCGCTTACATCAGGAGAAAGACCCCGCGCGCTCCGCAGCGACACTTTCCAGCTCGTACGAGACGTTCCCAGACCAGAGGGGATACAT
>NW_013952571.1:338364-340882 GCF_001266775.1 Austrofundulus limnaeus | reverse complement strand
ACCTGCGCCTGCGCAGCGCGGGGGTGGAAATTACGCAGCTCATTTACACACGTTTCCTGAAGATAGAAGAGTTTGTTGAATCTGACGTGACATGTTCGTACGAACCCTTTGTACGAACAAAAGTAAGAGAAATTTAGGAGAAGAATACGAACATGTTCTTGCATGAGGCCCATTGTTTCTAAGATTTTGTGTTGCAGCACTTTTTTCTCACTTCATATTTTTTTAATGTTTAAGAATCAGTGTTTTCAGCATATAGTACAGATTTATATGCAAATATCCTTTTTTAGTGAAAATATCAGATCATCAGAGAAAGTGGGAAGCTGCAGTCACATTAGGAGATGTAAAGGGCACATAAAAATGGTTGTAGTTTAAATTTCTGTTCAGTCAAGACAATAGAAACTCAGTTATGTCCAGACCTGGCTTTGTCTGGTTTAAAATTGGTCTGTAAGAAGGAGCAGTCAGTGGATGTGCCCTTTTTTGAATTTTTGGATCTTAATTGCATTTATAAGGTGATGAATGAGCAGCAGTTTGGTTTTGTGAAAACAGTCTCCACCGATGTGGAGAAGGCTTAAATTGCAGTGAATCTAGAGAAAGTTTCCACATGTTACAGAAGGACTGTGGTTCTGTTCCAGGAGCCCAGGTGTGATGAAGCCAGTGACAGTGATGCAGGATATGTACAGGAGGTGGCAGACATTAAAATGATTACATTTTTACTTAAAGGCATCAAAAYGGACAAGAATAAAACACGAGTAAATCGGAGGGATGAGTGAGACCAAACATTTTGAAAACCAAGATATTCAGAGTTGGGATGAAACCATTCGTGACTAGGGATGCACGACATATCGTCATTGACATCGGTATCGGCCCACATTTGTCTTCTTTTAGAATATCGATATCAGCCCGATATATAAAACTGGGCCAATATTAACTTTCAATATTGATTTCCCACTTTTTAGTTTTGTTTCTGTTTTGGGAGGCAAAATATTTGGTCGAGTGGTATCTGTTTGATCATGATACTGATATTGATGCTGCACAGGCAAGAATAACTGAAGCAGAGCCATGTCAGAGGTCTGGTCGTTTATTTACTGTATCAAAAAAAAGACAAGTGTGTTTGTGCATATATGTATTTAAATAATTTGTGTGTTTGTGTAATATCAGTAAATATCGGTTATCGGCCATAGCAGCAATAATTATATTGGATAGAGATATCGGCTGAAATTTTCATTATCGGTGCAACCCTAGTTTGTAGTATCGGTAAATATTGGTTATCGGCCATAACACCAATAATATCAGATATCGATATCTGTTGAAGTTTTCATATCGGTGCATTCCTAATTGTGACCTTATTAGGTCCACCATGTTCTGTTCGGAGAAGCATTCTTAACTAGCCCTGAACATCATGGCTCTTTATTTATCTTTACTGGGCACTGGGGTCTTCATCCATTGAGTAGGTGGTCTTAAAGATCAGACTTTGACTAAATTTGAAAATAAGTGTTTCTTTTACTTTACTGGCCTTAGCAGGGTGCTGTCGGGCAGGGAGGGTGGGTGTTAGCTGTAGCAAAGTGCTACATTAGTAATGCTGGTGGTTTTCTTCAGGGGAGTTGGGGATGGGTAGCGGAGCACTACTTTGATGATGCATCGTTAAAACCACGTATGCAGCTACAGTTTCTGCTCCCTGATAGGCAGAACAGGCTGCCCTCCTTGGATAATAGTAGGGGAAATGCTAAAGATAAAGGGAACTCTATTTTATTTTTACGTTGACTTAGAAAAGAAAACAACAATAAAGCTTTAGAGAAGGCTACTTTTGTCCATTATGTGAACAATGATGGTATTGAGAACTGTAGAGTCAATGAGGTGACGTTTCTGGGTGTTATCATTAATGAAAGACTGATATAGAGACCTCACATAAATCATTTAAGAACAAAAATTGCCAAATCCATTGTGGTATTGTACAAAACAAAGGACTTATGCAATGATAAAGCCCTGTTTATGTTGTATAATGCAATAATTGTTCCACACTTAATTTATTGTGTTGATGTTTGGGGAAAAGTGTGTAAAACAATAACAAATCCTGTTTTTATTTTACAGAAAAGAGCTATAAGAATTATTATCAGAAAACATTACAGACATCCATCAAATGCTTTGTTCCATCAGATGAAGTTATTGAAGGTCTATGATTTGGCTGGCCCATAAAAGTATAACCTTCAAACATCCAATTACATTTCATTAAAAGAAAAAGCTGTTACAATCTGAAGGGGATAGAGTTGTTTGTGAGACCTAAAATTAGAACCAGTTTGAAGGAACGGAGTACTTCAGTCCAGGGAATTAAATTATGGAATAATCTGGAAGATGACGTTACAAATGCCAGAACAATGGGCCTCATGCAAAAACATGTTCGTATTCTTATCCTAAATTTCTCTTTCTTTTGTTCGAACAAAGGGTTCGTACGAACATGTCACGTCAGATTCAACAAACGCTTCTATCTTCAGGAAAAGTGTGTAAATGAGCTGCGTAAATT
>NW_013952571.1:335026-337536 GCF_001266775.1 Austrofundulus limnaeus | reverse complement strand
GAAAATGATTAATCGATTATTAAATTAGTCATCCATTATTTTAATAATCAATTAGTTGTCGACTAATCGTGGCAGCCCTAGTCAGAGCCTGTAGGATGTTAAAAGAACAAACAAAAAAGCAACAATAAATAACATCAAATAACCATCTTCCAACCCACTCTGCCGCTATAAACATGTTCTCCCGTCATTTTCTACTGCTTTGCGCTGCAGTTGGTGTCACCTCCACAGCCGACAATCCGCCTGCCACCCCACCCCCCTTCACCCCAGCGTGTGTTTAGTACAGTTTTTTTTGTGAAAATTACAGATTTTTGAGGCTCGTACTTCGTAGGGGTTGACACTTATGTATCAATATTGATCCATATTGTGCAAGAAACAAGCATTAGCATCATGGTAATTAGCTGCTAAGATACAGTCTACACCCCATAGAAAACTGCTAGCATAATGCTAATCTCTTCAGAACACCCATGCACGAAAAAACACACTTAATACTTTACAACACAAAAATAAAGCTACACAGTTACACAAATATTTAATATTGCAATAACAAACTTACCTCATTGGGCAATATAAAACTGTAAATATAAATGTTTTCTTAAGCTTATTTGATTCTTTTATTGGTGTCGGTGTTACTTCCGGTTTCCCACAAAGTCCTTCAGAACTAAAAYAAACAACCTATAGAGCCCCCTARTGGAATGGAAGGAGACAATCTGACACCCTGCCTCTACTCAAAAYCCTGTAAACCTTTTATCAAAATAAAATAATAACGTAAAAGTTATCAACATTTATTTGGAAAGGAAAAAAATACTGTACAGTATATAAAAATCACAAAAAGATGTGCATTTGAATAATTAAAACTATGCAACTCAAATCATAAATTTTCAGAACCTCTGAGCAGACAAGGCAAAGCCCATCCCCTGGTGTTCTGTGGCCCCCCGGTTAGGAACCACTGATTTTGATGCATCCCAGACTTTAACAAACACAATTGGCAGAAAATAAATATCTGCATATTTTTTTAATTGTGTGGTCTTAATAATAATAATTGATTGTTTTTGTTTTTTACATTTTTGTTTTGGTTCAATGTTATCTTCCAAATCTTTGTAATGTAATGTACTCATGTTGTACTCACCTGCATGTCAGAACTATTTCACCCTCAATACTCCCTGTAGACCAGAGAAATGAGTCTATTCCCCAAGTACCAGCCTTTAGCAGGAACCAGTTCTCTGTGTTCTTTCATTACCACCACTTCTCAAACTTCTTTATTGCTTTAGGGTTTGAGTTAACATGAATGTTGTTCTAAAAGTAGGCTATATGTTCCTGATGGTGAGTCTTCTGACAAGTGTTTTCACTTTCCTGGAACTTGTTAACCTTRATTTATAAATGTTATGTGACCAGCAGTCTTTGGTGACTGTGAAATATTTCATTTTGACACATTTTGATAGACTTTCCTGTACAGCAGGGAGCCAGGTTTAATATTTGTGTATAAATCTGTTGCAGGTTTTGCTGGTACACCAGGGTACCTGTCTCCTGAGGTGCTGAGAAAAGACCCTTATGGCAAGCCTGTGGATATGTGGGCCTGYGGTAAGTCTCTGCAGGTTTGTGTGTGTCCGAGAAGGAACAAACATTTTTGAATGTCCAATTTTATTTTTAGTAGCTGATAAATATTCAATTTAAGGAATAGGAATATATTTTGCATTTTTTACAACATTTTTATTGTGCTTGTTACACCTGGGCTGTCACTACTCTTCTGATCACTAAATACTATGGGTGTCACAAAAATGGTTTTGAAGTCATGGTTTGGTTAAAAATGATTTGATTTTGTGTGTGTGTGTGTGTGTGTTTGTTTTTCAATTCAAGCCAGAGAATTTGCTCCTTGCCAGCAAGTTGAAGGGAGCAGCAGTGAAGCTGGCAGATTTTGGCTTGGCTATAGAAGTGCAGGGAGACCAGCAGGCTTGGTTTGGTGAGTACACAGATTATTCTCTGAAGTCAGTCTGTAGTGGACCTTCATGCCAGTCTGGAGCCTCTGCAATACTAAAACTGTTGCCCCTAAAATATTTAACTCTATTTTGCTCCATCTTACCTTCAGCTCTGACTGGTTTCTAAGTTCCTGCTGATGGGGAAAAACATCCCCACAGCATGATGCTGCCATCTCCATGCTTCACTGTATTAATACTTCAATCCAGATCTGCTTGTCTGAACATTCTGCTTACTTTGATTTGATTCCATTAGAGGTTCATTTTACCATAAAGATGTTGGGTTTAGATAGTTGAAGTCCTTTTAAGTCACACAGACTCTAATCTAGAAGATGTTCCCCAGGGTCCAACAAGCTTGGTTCAGTTCCTGGCTGCACTTTGATCAGTGCTGATTGAAAGCACTACACAAGTTTCTCAGTCCCAGCCCTGACACGTCTGGATGAAGTGGCTGAGACATTCGTGTCTACACATTTTTATTTTAGTATGGAACCTTTTCAGTTATCATTTAATGCAGTAGTTCCCAACCTATTTCCCTTAAAG
>NW_013952571.1:330672-335016 GCF_001266775.1 Austrofundulus limnaeus | reverse complement strand
TGTGTGTGTGTGTGTGTGTGTGTGTGTGTGTGTGTGTGTGTGTGTGTGTGTGTGTGTGTGTGTGGGCGGGTTTTTCCTACAAAGTGGGGTATTTTTTACAAAAAAAAAGCAGCCAGGTGGGGACCGAAGTGAATTGGTCCCCACGGGTCCAAATGCATGTTACAGGTGTGGGGTTAGGTTTAGGACCAAGGTTTGGGTTAGTTTTAGGGTCAGGTAAGTTTCTGTGAGGTTAATTTTAGAGTATATGGTCAGGGTTAGGATATAAAGTCTAAAAAACATGAATGGAAGTCAATGGAAGGTCCCCACGGGGTCAAGAAACAAACATGTGTGTGTGTGTGTCTAACAACAGAGAAGTACAACCTCTTGAATTAATCATTTCTGCCACTCACTTTACACGCTTCTGACGGACCAGGCCACCTGGACCTGAAATGTTTCTTTTCACACACCCGCACACGAGCACACACAGTGTAAACACTGTGCCGTAAATACACCTGTGTCGAGCGTGTGAAGAGCAGCAGCAGCAGCTCACTGTTTATTGATGGACTGTCCAATTAAAAAGCCTTTCATCTGTTCTTGGCTGCTGTTCAGCCAATCAGAACTGCTCCTGGTGACACAGGCAGAACTATCAGTTCAATTAACAATCTGTAAACACAACCTGGTCTGGAAAATATTTTAGCAGATCTTTAGCTTCAAAACCTATTTTCTATAGGATAGAAAAGAACAGAAGCAGACAATATTAATGTTTGTACTGGTTTTCTTTTTTCCTTATTTTTTGTTTTAACCTACATTTATTAATTACACATTGAATAAATCCAGATTTTTTTCAGTAAAATGTTTGGTTTTTGTTGTGTTTAGGTGTGATCCTCTACATTCTCCTGGTAGGATATCCTCCATTCTGGGATGAGGACCAGCACAGACTCTATCAGCAGATTAAAGCTGGAGCTTATGATGTGAGTCTTAAACTCATGTGTTTGCGTGTTCTGATGTTCTGACCCAGGATCAAAACGTGTGAACAGCATCAAGGTTTTTCTCAGCTGGTTTTTGAGCCAAAGCATTTCAGGGCTGACGCCAGCAGATGTTGTTGAGCTGTCCTAATGCAAACTTTGTCTTTGGCCTTTAGTAATAGTTTGTCTTGCAAAGCAGCCCAGTGGAGTTGAGCTGTACATCTGTAAAACTCCCTTCACGTGTCATGACGACTCATTAAAACATGACTGGAGGTTTAGAAAATCACCTCTGGTGTGAAGACAGCCAGGATGTTACTGTTCTCAGTACTCACCCAGTAGGTGAATGGCAGACAGTATGTGCTGTTTTTGACATGTGGAGAGCATGTATGAGTCATTACAGCAGCATGGTGAGTGTGCAGTGAGAGTGGTGGCATGACTTGAAGTATGCAGTAATTTAGAGCACTGCCAGCATGACGAGGCATGTGGCCAGCATTGTTGATGCTGCTAAAAATCTTGAGAAACTTGAAGACAGTGGTGCATACAAGCCCAATGCTCCACATATGACCCTATATTTTCCCACCATGATGATGAACTGGAAGGTTGTGCATGCTTGACTCACAACTTGCACCTCTCTGAAGACCTGGCCTGGTCCATTCGCCTGCTCCACTGGCTTGGTCAATGACCTGGTCCACTGACCTGGTCCATTTACTTGGTCCACTGACCTGGTCCATTTACTTGGTCCACTGACCTGGTCCATTTACTTGGTCCACTGACCTGGTCCATTTGCTTGGTCCACTGACCTGGTCCATTTTCTTGGTCCACTGGCCTGGTCCACTGGCTTGGTCCATTTACTTGGCCCACTGGTCTGGTCCATTGGCTTGGTCCACTGGCCTGGTTCATTGGCTTGGTCCACTGGCCTGGTCCATTGGCTTGGCCCACTGGTCTGGTCCACAACCTGGCTGATGGACTTCATGCAGGGTGTCATCCTGTGATTTTTATGTCTTACATTGGTTTTCACATGTCTCTGAAGGTGAAAAGTTTTAAAGCATACTTGGACACATCGACTTATCATTTTAAAATTTGGTTTGCATAAATTGTGCTGAATACTAAAAAGGATAAGGGCAATTGATAGCCTAGGAGATTAGTTAGATTTCCAGATGGACCATTCTGTTTTTTATCAGTATGCAGTCTTTGGCTTTGGCCAAAGAAGTAAACGTCCTTTAAAAGCTATTCAGCAGTAAGTAATAAATGCAAGACCAAATTGCCATAAGAATGTGTGTGTGTGTGTACCATGTTTTTGTTACCTCATGGGAACAATGTTTTGGAGACAGACCACAGGGGGTTTCTGTCATCTTTTAACAGCTGGAGACAAATAAGAACRTTTAGAAAAAGCTTTACATGGGAGGCATTTGTTAGGAAGTGAATGTGTGGTAAAATGTTAATGTCTAGTTTGTGTTGTCACTCCAATAGTTCCCTTCTCCAGAGTGGGACACTGTGACCCCAGAGGCCAAAGACCTGATCAACAAGATGCTGACCATTAACCCATCCAAGAGAGTCACTGCCACAGATGCACTCAAACACCCCTGGATCTGTGTAGGTGTCTCACAAAACCACTTTGTGTCTTCACCATCACCAAACGCACTCAAGGCTTCATTTTCTGTTTTTACAGCAACGTTCCACTGTGGCCTCCATGATGCACAGACAGGAGACTGTGGAGTGTCTCAAGAAATTCAACGCCAGAAGGAAACTCAAGGTACAGAAAACATCTTCTTTTTCTAAAGGGTCATATGTTTCTGTATCAGTATAACTTCATGTAGCTCAGTTCTCATCCTGCTCTCTCTCTTCAGGGAGCCATCCTCACCACGATGCTCGCCACTCGCAACTTTTCAGGTTGGACTGAATTTTTTTCCCTCTATTTAATCTGTACTTCTCCTGCCACTTGTTGTCTCTACTCAAAATACCAGCAGCACTGATGACATTTTGACCACTGAGTCCTTGTCAGGTCTGTTTTGTGAAGTATTGGATTATTGTTGACATGCTGCTTTTTAGAYCTCAGCAGTGTTTCTTCTGTTGAGCTTCATCTATTGTTCCAAACACCAGAGACTGAAGGAGCAAACAGATCAATGAAGTCTCACCTGACTGTCTCATTTAAAGGCCATCCCATTCAGATAGTATTGAMTGTTGAATGCTTACATTTTACCTTCAGTGTCATTTTAGTTGTGAGTATTAAATCAGTGTCAGTGCAATTTCCTCAGCATTTCCTTTTGTCTTTCTTCCCCCTCCTCTTGATTGGTCACACACCTGTAAGGTAAGTCTTTACCTCAGCCGGCACTGCAGGACTGCACGTTTTGTTCTGAGGCATGCCGAATGAAACACCAGTGAAGAGCTTTAATGTGGCAGAATTATTCTCTTAGTAACCACATCAGAGGACAACATTTTTAAGTGAATTTTTATTTAATTTTCTTTATTAAAGTTAGTTGTATTTCAGYTTTGAGGTTAATTAAACCTATGCTTTGACACATGGCCTGTAGGACATAGCTTACAGTTTGAATTGGATGAATAATTAAATGTAAATTATGATATTTCATTGTTTTAAAGAGGTTACCAGTTTACAACTCCTTGGCTGTAMCTGACCTGCTGCCTCAGTTTTGTCATTAAAGATCTCTAAATCATTTTACCACAGTGAGCGACCTATCTGAGCAGCACAAGTCCTGCAGTCCCAGCTGTAAACAGCAGGGGGCACTGCAGMGAAATACAGCTGCACAGCTGGAATCCATCCATCCATTTTCTGTACACGCTTCTTCCTTTTCAGGGTTGCGTGGGTCCACAGCTGGAATGAAAGCAGGAAAGTTTACAGGAAGTTTAATCTTATACAAAACTTAACTCTAGTTTAAAGTTTGGGCATTGTGGGGATTAACATTTCAGTATAATTTTAAAAACATTAGTATACAGGTAGTACAAGTTTTTTTTGGATATCCCAGTAAACTACAGTATAAATAGGGCTGGGTGATACCATACATATCAAGTTGTACGGATTGTCTGTAATTTACACGGATTTTCCCTCATTTTGCAGGTATATGGACGTATAGAGGAATCTCATGAATTTTTTCAAGTTTTACAGATATTTTCAAAAACTGTTTCAAATTTATTTAACATGTCAGATCCTGTAGGGCATTAAAAAACATCCTCCAGCTTTGGGCTGCTGTCATCTCTGTGGCTGACTGTCCACCTGCACCCACCCACCCTTGTGTGTGTGATTAATAGGAATGATTATATATTTTTTTTATTTCTGATTTTTGATACTCATTATACAGGTAAACATCCGAAGGGGTCGACATGTATGTGAAATGGCTGAAAAATGTATCATGATTGAAGCGTTCCATATTGGTCTATCTATAAT
>NW_013952571.1:327747-330172 GCF_001266775.1 Austrofundulus limnaeus | reverse complement strand
CTCCAAACTTCGTGTGCAGTGAGGTGGTGACCGAAGTTATTTTATGAAGCCAGAGGAAGACAAATAAAAAAATTTACCGCCTTGGATAAAGGAGGTGTGTAGTGATTTTTTATTTATTTTTTATTTTTATTTTTGCAGTAGCTGCTATTGTTTTCTGTTGTACTCTGGACCCGGTCTGTCTGTAATTTTTATTTCCCTACGCAAATTTCATAAACTTCCGTAAGTGAAGTTATCTACGTTTTATCGAACATATTTTCTATTGATATTGATCACGTGTTTATTGCGAGACACGTTATCATTTTATTGCCCAGCCCTAATCCTATAAACCAACCCTAAAAATCTAAGCTTTAAACATTTTTAAGAGTGTATGATCACAGATCATTTGACTTTAGATTTTATTTTAGTTTATCAAATAAAACATATTTGAAGAAAACCAGGTCAAAACTTTAGATACAAACACCAAATMTACCACAAAGGTCAATGAAATAGGTCGAAACTCACTAAAGAAATTAAAGTTTCTAACGATGGGAGGGAACATGTCTGTAACTACAGAACAGAAGTCCAGTTGGTTTTCAAAACAATAAAATCTCAAGACTATCAAGGTTTTCTGGAGTGAAATGTGCTCCCAGTCTCAAAATGTTGATTTCATTGTCAGGTCAGGGTCCTCCAACARGATAAAGTCATAAAACACCTAAGAATGAATCAAAGCCAAACATTGTAGGTCAAAGTACCTGTGAACAAGTGGACTTTTTATATAATTGAACTAAATTCAAAAGCTGTGACAGATTTTAATAAATGATTTTCAGAAAATTCAATTTTTTTWATCAGAATTCGGGAATYTTTGTTCCCTTTTYGYTAAAGAAAGAAAATCCTAAAGACACATTTTCTGCATCTGTAGTTTAAGTCGGACTTAAAGTGAATTTAAATTATTCACTCAGTCATAGATCAGGTTAGTCTGCTTGTGAGAAATAAAAGTTGGACTGTTTTCTATAAAAATCTAATCAATCAATGTTCCTGTGATATGGTTGCAAGAGGACRTCTGTCACTATAAAGCTTCTTCAGTTAATAAAGCTGCATGTCTAATGTTGGACAATATGTCCTCATGTAGAGGATGTCCTGCTCCAAATGCCACGTCCAATCATCTGTTTGCATGTTGATTAACAGTAGGGGGCGCTCCTCTGCCTCAGAAAAAGTGATGATTCCTGCTCACTCCCTTTTCATCAAGGTTTTCTTTTCAGCTTGTTTAGATCAAATCTAGAACCACAGCAGGGTAGAAAACCAGAGGCTGTCCCCTGGACCCCAGGTGGTCCGGCTGTGTCCTACAGCTTCATCAGGAGAATCTCTGCATCTTCCAACAATCTCCAAGTTTTATTTGAAATCCTGACTTGATTTGCGTTTGTCTCCTCTGCTTCCAGCTCTGACAGAGCCTGCTGTAAGGCAGCTCGTAATTGGCCAGTCTCAAAAAGGCGTGCGTGCGTGCATGCGTGCGTGTGTGTGTCGTGTGAGTGTGTGTGTGTGTGTGTGTGAGTGTCGTGTGTGTGAGTGTGTGTGTGAGTGTTGTGTGAGTGTGTGAGTGTGTTAATTCCAGCTGGCCGCTGATTTCCTCTCATTGTTATCTTTGTCTCTACAGCAGCCAAGAGCCTGCTGAACAAAAAACCAGATGGTGTCAAAGTAAGTACACCTTCTGCTTTAGTTTTATACAGAAACCTTCTTTTTTTCTTATGTTGATTCATTCTGTTAAAACCTGCTTATCTAACTCACCTCCATCCTCTGGAGTTCTGATGCTCCTGATCCAAATGATGGCTAGAGGGATGGCAAAAATGTCTCCATGTGTTTGGAGCTGGATCTTTATCTGCTCCATGTCTGTTTGCTCTCAGTTGTCACCAGATGTGATGAAGCTGTGTGGACTGTTTCCACCCACGGGCCTGACTTTACTCTGTCTAACAGCACTGAACCTGCTTGTTTTCAATAAAAGCTGCTTTTATCCAGCAACAAAGTACAGCTTTCTGTTGACAGGAGGCTCTGAAATACCTAAGAAGTAAGCTGAAAAGGTTTTAATGTCTGAAACCAGTCATGTTTTTGTAAATGTTTGTTTCTCTAGATAAGTTGCAGTTAAATATTCTGCTGAAATAGGCGTTTCAGTGTAAAGGGCTCGACACACGGGCAGCGACAAACTACAGCGATTAACAGCTGTCATCGCAGCCAGGGTAAAACCCGACACACGGGATGCGATAGCGATCACAGTGTTGTGAATCGCGCTCTCAGGTCGCTTGTCTTCACAAAATTTGATTGGGTCTTGACTCTGAAGGGGGGTGTGCATTGCGGATGTGTAAACTAAACAAATCTTGYGATGCTAATGATATTGAAAAACAAACACATCAAGATATAATTTTATGAGGAAAAACTTACCATAAACTTCACCCTG
>NW_013952571.1:310382-327538 GCF_001266775.1 Austrofundulus limnaeus | reverse complement strand
GTGTTGACAGGAGGGTCTGAAATGCCTAAGAAGTGAGCTAAAAGGTTTTAATGTCTGAAACCAGTCATGTTTTTGTAAATGTTTGTTTCTACAGATAAGTTGCAGTTAAATATTCTGCTGAAGTAGGCGTTTCAGTGTGATAAAGCTGTAGAATCAGACATATTTGGCTCTGTTCAGATGTTTCTTGTTAGACTAACTGAAGCCATGGAGAAGTCTACAGCAGGAAGCTGATTTTAACATAAAAGTTGAGCAGACTTATCTTATTTAAACAACCTCAGTTTGGAGCAATTGCTGGGTTTCAGTCATGTGACCTGGACGATGCGCAAAATTCAGATGGAGGGGCAGTAAGTGATTAGCACCGGTTCAAAACACAGTTGAAATGGATCACAGTGAGGATGCTAATGACCTAAATGGGCAAAAGGAGATATTGCCAAAAAATATATATGTACATTTAGGATATGATTCATATTGTCTTAATTTTAACTTGTCATATAATCTGGAGGATTTACCTGGTATTGAGGGCATYGATATAAACTATTTGGTGCTGCAGACCTTGTATTATACAACGAACCAGATGAAGGCTTTCAAAAGCCTCAAAGCTACAATTRTTTAGTTTCAGGTTGTGTCAAACATTTAGGATCCAAGGAAGCTTTAAATGACTGTCAACTTGTGACAAGCCTGGGTGAGTAGTGAGTTATTTTAAGTAATTAGTCTATGTTAACAATGCTAATGCTAATGAGTTAACCCCTTTTGTTCCAATGTGCTTAGATCTACCTGTAAATAATTTATTTAGCTTCTGTAAACCCAAATTCSAGGAACAGTCCAATAAAATATCTGAAAATATGATTTAAACGATACACTCCTTACTTGCAGCTCTTGCGTTGTCCGTTTCTACTCCTCTTGTTTTTAACCGTAGATTATGGATCCACTTTTGTTGTCCTTTTGTAAGTTTTTAAAAATTAACTGCCTTGTGAGGCATTAGTTTCCGAATACAAAAAAAACTTTTATATTTCTCCTGATTCGAATGGTTGCAGCAACCATACATGACACAGAATTTAGACATTTTGATGCTGAATCAACAGAAGGAAATGGGGCTGAGTTTACCTCCTGACCCCCAGCTGCATTTCGTGATGTTGATACTACATCCTCAGCAACGCAGCAATAGTTTAATTTTCACAGGACTGATGAGATAAAAGTAGATTTTTCTTCTAAAATTGATYCATTGGAATAACCATTTAAAGGTTTAATTGCAGCTTTTTAATTAGTTAAATTGTAGAAAACTGTTTTTTGACATGTGTTTTGCTCAGATTAGCCTTCATGAGCTCAGTGGTCCGATTCAAGCTAACCCACATTTGGTGACATTACCTGAACCACATCAGGAGGTATTCCAGAAAGGAAGTTATGGGAAAGACTGATTCCATGATAACAAAATCTAAGGAAAACTAATCCCCAACATGTTTTCACTAAGAATCTGAGTTTCTACCTGTTCTTTCCYACCTGCAACACACTGCCTGATATGAGCTTAATTCTAGCCACAAGCAGATTTACTCCCTGTCTGACATCAGGCCAAGAGCCTATCATCAGTTTGAATAATCTTCTTACCAAAAATCATTCTATGATTATAATATAACAAAAACAATATAAAAACATCAGAACAAATCTAAATCACACTGTGGAGAMAGTAGAAATTATTTTGCTGAATAACATCTCCAAAGTGAAACCTCAGTCACAAAATAGTAAGACAAATAATTCAAATGTAGTTTTCTCGAGTACAAAGAGTTTTAACATCTTTAAAGTAAACACATACTGCTTTTAAATCCTTCAATTGAGCTCTATATAAAGTGGAACTGCAATGCTTTTGTCTGAATTCCTCCTTATTGTAACTCCACAAGCCCCACCCCTTTTTTTTTAGGTGTGTCTCAAATCATCTCATTTTGAGGCTGTCTCTTTAAATCCAAGTGAGGTGCTTCACACCCCACCCCACTCCAGCTTCTAGACCGGTTCATTCTAGTTTGACAGAGGAGTTTATAACTATATGAGTAGGTCCTCTGGATAAGTTCTACTTTGTTGAAAAAAATGTTTTCTCTTCAACAGTCTTCAGTCTTTAAGACGTTACAGGAAACTTATCAGCAGAACTTGCACRTGGTGTAAAAACAAGTTAACAATGACRATCAGAACAGATCAAATGCAACACAACAAAGATTAACTCGTCCAGAGGACCTACTTGCTTTTTTTAAATAGATTTTTCTATCTGGATTATTGAGATTCATCAATTGGTCAAGTTCATTGTTTTATTGTTTAGATGTAAGAAAACACTGGAAACTGATTCATGATTTGAAGAGTTTTCATCACTGCTGTACCCACTGGAACATGTTTGTTTTTACAACACTGTGTGGCTCTGAGTAGCTCTGTGGGTTTCTGGAATMTGTACGTTTTGGTTTATGAACTGTTTAAAACATTTCATAAGCTAAGGCTTTATTAAAAGTCTTATCTGAACTGAAACCGTTGGTAAATATGTCGGTCATCTTCCTCTGGAATCAGCAACTCAAAACACAATTTTCCACTGTTCTTTCTACAGCAGCTGCTTGAAGAGCAAATGTTTGGACACTAAGCCTTGTCACTTCTATCCTGTCCATCTGTCTTTCTGTCCACTGTCCCTCCAGATCAACAACAAGGCTAATGTGGTCACCAGCCCCAAAGAGCCTGTCCCCACTCCTTCTCTGGTACACTGTCTGCCTTTCTGCATGGCTCTCTGTTCATCTTGGTCACATCACTGTGGAGTTTTCTGCCTCTCTTACTTTAAAGATTTATTTGGTTTGATCATTTCTCTGCTTTATTGGATGTCACATGGGCTGTCCACACATCACGTGCATCTCTGTATGTTGGCTACATTCTCCGTTGTTGTTGATGCTATATGTAATGGCACTGGGGCCATTATAAAAGAGCTCTTACTATAAACACTGGGTTTAGGTCTTTTTAAAGCATTTCCATTGTCCTGGTTTATCTATTATGTTAGTTAGCTGTAACTTGTATTACACTGTATACTCTCCTGCATTAAGATGTTTGTTTTTTTTATCAGATGTATGTCAATAAGAAAAGAAAAACTCTGTTCCCATTTTCAGTAAACTACACCAATCAGCCATAATATTATGATCACTGACAAGTGATGRAAGCATCAGAATCTGGCAGCTGTTGGGATAATCTAGACAACAAATTGTATCTTTTTAAAGTTAAGAACAAAAAATCTGTTTCCAAAGGCAAAACTGTGACTGTTAGACAGCTAGGCCATAGAAGTCTCACATCTGAAGCTTCTTTATGTTCCTGGTCTGAAGTGGTCAGGACTAGGGCTGCATGATATTTGAAAAACCTGACAGTGTGATTATTAAAATTTGTTTTCTAACTCTGCAATATATATATTGCATTATGAAAAAAATACAAGCATATTCAACAGTTGACCCGAGTAACACTTATGTCCTTTTGACGAACCTGCATCAGTCGCTACAAGTTTGTTTTCAGTCTGTATTTGAGTTATTCTTTTTTTTATTATGCTGGGACTTAAGAAGATTCTTTCTTCTATCATGTGCAAACWTGAACGTGTTATCTCTGTGACTTAGTTTCTGTTTATGTCACACTTTATTATTAGCATTTAAGCTAACCGTATTTTACCTCTTTTCCTCCAGTTTTCTGCAAAACTGCTCACCTTCCATGTTTTCATCAAGGTCCCCTTCTTCCTCCAAAGCTTGACAACACCTTTGGGACAATAATGGCAACAGTTTTTGGAGAAGCGTTACAGCAAAGTTTTAGCTTTTTAATTTAACACAGACGCCCACTTCAGCTGGCGAAGCAACCCATCAGAATAAAAGCAGCAACATGCAACC
This sequence comes from Austrofundulus limnaeus, assembly GCF_001266775.1. Taxonomy (NCBI): domain Eukaryota; kingdom Metazoa; phylum Chordata; class Actinopteri; order Cyprinodontiformes; family Rivulidae; genus Austrofundulus; species Austrofundulus limnaeus. The sequence goes on along the minus strand of NW_013952571.1, from coordinate 323,660 downwards.
GTTTAGTGCAGYGACTTCAGGTCTTCAATGMTGTTCCTCATGACCCAGTGTCTTGCTTATTTCAGCTGTTTYTTTGCTTCAGCACACCTGATTCAAATAATTCAGTTACCTCTTCAAAATGTCATTAAGGCTGTCTAAATTTAGGGGCTGCATCCATCTAAGGCCAAATTTGTTGGCCCCTTACGTCATTGCACTGCGCTTAGGGCTGTCCAAATTTGAAGACTCTTCCAATGAGGTCCACAAATGTCTCCTTTTTCYCCCGATTTGAGGGACAGGTCTGCTGGATCTTTGTTGGCCCACTTTATCCCATGATGCATTTCGAGCCGACTGGAGATAAAGCAATTCTTAATAAAGCAAAAGACATCAAAATTCATAGCCACTTTTTTTTGGTCTTTGTGGTTGACAAAGGAAATGGTCCATCTAGACTGGGTAGGCTGGGTCCTTTGAAGGACCCAGCCCCTGAATTTGGACAAAGCCAGTGTTAAACAGAAGCTTGTCAATCAGAAATTCATTTCAGTCCCATCTGTTGAGGCAGGGAAACATCTAAAACATGGAGGACAGTGGGTCACAATGAACAGGGTTCAAGACCTGTGATTCAGTTCCTAGATAACATGTTAGTTTAATTTGCTCCTACATTGCAGAACAAGCAGTGGGACTATTATGCACACCTGCATTGTAATGATGATGCTCAAACAATATGTCATGCAGCTCTAGTCAGGACCKAACAGAAGAGGTCCCAGAGAGAAAAACTGATGAAAAACCTGACTCGAACTCAATAAGCTACCAAAAAAGCCCTGTTCTAGTAAAAGGGTTGCTGCTACTCACTGTATTGAATGTTGATGGTTTCATTACAACTGGTTCCATATGAAGCTGTGTAACCAAGCCCAGGTTGGCTTGTGTCCACTAACCTTTGGCGAACGTACCTATGATGGACAGGTAAGCATCCGAACTGAACCTTTAAACAGAAAGCTGGCCTTGTCTTTATCACAGACTTGTACATCAGAAGTGTCATTTATCTGACAATACTACTGGGTGCCAAAMTCATTGCTTTGTGTTCAAGAAACACTTAGGACTCAGATTCATATACAGAACCAATRAAAAGTATTTCCCTCTTGGAGAATAGTGATGGAGAYCATCAATACCRCTGAGAMCACTCTGAAGGAGTTACAAGCTTCARCAGGGAAAGACAGACACTTGTTGACCAGGTTCCTCACCTGTCTAAACTTYATGGGAGAGAGGCAAAGAGAAAACAACTGTTGGAGTGAAGGACTCCTTAAATCTGGACTATAGTTTGCCAAATGTCATGTGGAAGACTTTGCAGGAATCAGTTAACCCTTTATTTACAAGCCTTCCAAGACCAGTTGCGCTTCACAAACTATAGGAAAACCCTAGAGAACAATCTGCTTTCAGCAGACACTTCCACTGAGTGAAGACCTCAGGGCAGTCTCTGAACTCACTGAAGGGTTTATGTATCCTCTCTCTCGACACCCCTTAGGATCTCACACAAGGAGCTGTAAAGGGTCATTAGAGAGAGTGAACAGGGTTTTTCTCCTGGATCTCATTACCTAAATGACCTGACCTCGGATAAGTGGAAGAAGATAGTGATTTGTGGAACAGAAACTCCGATTGCTTTATTCTTTAGATTTGTAAGTGATAAAGCATTTGTAGGATGTTCTAGAAACAAGTCAGCTTCTTTTCTGTCCTGTTTCTCAGCCTGAAGGGCTTGGATCATGATATTGAAAACTTGATGTAATGTTCTAGCAGAAATGTCCTGAGTGGTTATTCTGTGTACCAAACTAGAGATGTCTGATTTTAGGCAGGTGGTCATACTGTTATGGCTAAGTGGTGTAAACTGCTCTCAGGTTTTAGTCTAGTAGGAAGGAGGGGGTCCCATGCACCTGAAAGATATTTTTTAACCTAACTTTTTGTACTCCTTAAGGTGTCTAGTAAATGGAGTGTGTTGGCCCCAGAGCAAATTATTGTCCCATATATGTTTTTATTGACCATCTTTAATGGCGGACCTGGATTTTCCATTGTGAATGATGAAAAGTTTAAATCAACATAGCTCCTAAACTATATATCCGACAGACACCATTCACCCCATTTTATTTTTGTCTTTTCATGGGTAATTGGTTGGAAAAAAGATTCCCATGATTATATCATGGCTGATGCATAATACCTGGAGTAAACACTAAAAAAAATGCTAAAATTCGCCTAAACTGAATCACAGGAACTTCTCCCCGTACACCCTATTGATATTTTTTTCAAAGCTTTGTATATTTCTAATCTTCAACATGCATAGTAAACACAATTTGGTGATATCCACTTGAAATTTTGTCACATGTACTGTATATTTATTGYGCCATTTTGGTTGCCATCTTGGATTTCCACAAATGCAAAAAAGAGAATGTAAAATCAACATATTAACTTAACTAGACATTGTGCAGAGGTAAATGACCCCAGTTTTGGTTCCATTTTGGCATGAGGAATTAATGGARATGGGTAGTGACATGACTGGAGGATTCATGAAGCATTGTCACCCAAATAAATGGAAAAATGTAGGAAAATATAGGTGGAATTGGGCCTTGGAGAAAAGAAAACCACCCCAAAATTATTTATTCATCAGTTAGAAAGTCTTCATAATCGATATCTTGCTCTTCAATGTCRTCCTCATCTATATCCTCTACTATTTCCTCCAGCAAGTCAATCAGTGTTAGWAGGGCAGATTGGGCCATATGACCACACTGGCYCCAGGGTACGATCTTCACTCAGCYCTGGCCARGATCRTAGTATGGTAGCTCTTTTGTATATGGYCAGATGGGGGTCGACTTGATTAACATGTGGGACCAGCTTCTCCCTGCAGRGAGGCAGTCATGAGAGGTCCACCTTCAGTTTTGTGGTGATGGTCTCATCCTCCCAGAKCATCTTTCTGAGAATGAWGCTKCTTRTGYTGTTCACAGATTTCTCCTGATMGTGKCCATACATYAGACATGTGAAGGCYTYGATGTGCTTGAACWCTTCTGGTTCCACAGACCACTCCTCATCAAGTTTTCTGAGGAGATGAATAATTATAGTATCGCAAAGTCATATTGCATCAATACATAGGGCCAGCAGGTATTTATTGCCATGACATGCTTCCATAAATCTTAATTAAAACATTAATCTGTAAGCTGCATGGTACTTGGGATATCTCTGCAGCCTTTTTTAGAAGCCCAACCTTCCCTTTTCCTTTAAAGGTGCTTGTAACATCTTCCCCTGTGAAGAAATACAGGCCCAGAAGTGTTGTACACAACAACCCCGCCCTCCACCCAGGATTTGGCCAGTTTGTTGACATTTATGATTTTCCTGTGCTTCCTGGCCCCAATGTCTATGCAGATAATAAGGCTTAAAGATGAATTAAACATACAGTGGGGAAAAAGTATTTAGTCAGCTACCAATTGTGCAACGTCTCCCTCTTAATATGGGAGAGGTCTGTGATTGACATCATAGTTAGACCTCAACTATGAGAGACAAAATGAAAAAAACATATCTAGAAAATCGCATTGTCTGATTTTTTTAAAAGAATTTATTTGCAAATTATGGCGGAAAATAAGTATTTGATCAACAAMAAACAAGCAAGATTTCTGTCTCTCACAGATCTGTAACTTCTTCTTTAAGAGACTCCTCTGTCCTCCTCACATTACCTGTAGTAATGGCGCCTGTTTGAACTTATCAGTAAAGAAGACACCTGTTCCCAACCTTAAATGGTCACACTCCAAACTCCACTATGGTGAAGACCAAAGAGCTGTGTAAGACACCAGAAACAAAACTGTAGACCTGCACCAGGCTGGGAAGACTGAATCTGCAATAGGCAAGCAGCTTGGTGTGAAGAAATCWACTGTGGGAGCRATAATYAGAAAATGKAAKACMTACAAGACCACTGATAATCTCCCTTGATCAGAGGCTCCACACAAGATCTTACCCTGTGGGGTCAAAATGGTCACAAGWATGGTGAGCAAAAATCCCAGAACCACATCGGGGACCTGGTGAATGACCTGCAGAAGTCCCAGCCTTCTGGTGGTGTAAGTAACACTACACCACTAGAAGGCTGGGACTAACATAACAAAGGCTACCATCAGTAACACACTACACCGCCAGGAGGCTGGGACTAATGTAACAAAGGCTACCATCAGTAACGCACTACGCCACCAAGGACTCAGATCCTGCAGTGCCAGATGTTTCCCCCTGCTTAAGCCAGTCCATATCCAGGCACGTCTGAAGTTTGCTAGAGAGCATTTGGATGTTCCAGAAGAGTATTGGGAGAATGTCATATGGTCAGATGAAACCAAAGTAGAACTGTTTGTAGAAACAACTCGTCATGTTTGGAGGAGAGTGAATGCTGAGTTGCATCTAAAAAAACACCATACTTGCTATGAAGCACGGGGGTGGCAGCATCATGCTTTGGCACTGTTTCTCTGCAAAGGGACCAGGACAACTGATCCGTGTACATGAAAGAATGAATGGGGCCATGTATCGTGTTATTTAGAGTGCAAATCTTCCATCAGCAAGAGCATTGAAGATGAAACGTGGCTGGGTCTTTCACCATGACAACTATCCCAAGCACACCACCAGGGCAACAAAGGAGTGGCTTTGTAAGAAACATTTCAAGGTCCTGGAGTGGCCTAGCCAGTCTCCAGATCTCAACCCCATAGAAAACCTTTGGAGGGAGTTGAAAGTCTGTGTCGTGCAGCAACAGCCCCAAAACATCATGCTCAAGAGATCTGCATGGAGGAATCCAGTTTTCACCTCCTGTATCATGACTGAGTACTCGGTGAAATGCTGGTTGTTTGGGGTGAAGTAGTCAATGGTAGATCTTCAGGGGGTTTGTCACCAGTAACTGATACAAAGCCAGCAAACCTTGCAACAAGTTGCTTTAATCCACTACTCCCCACCACTTGGACAAGTAACCAGACACGATACTCTTGGATGCAGTTTGAGTAGAACTTTGTTGTTTGTGGAATTAAAAACTGCTTCTTCAGGTAAAGGTGCTTTATTTGTCATCAGTGCATGTTCACATGCAAGGATGAAATTTGTGTTCTGCATTTGACCCATCACACATGAGAAACACTAAAGTGRAGCAGCAGGCAGCTACAATATGTGAGTGCTGGGGAACAGTTGGTGATTGGGTCTCTTGCTCAAGGACACCACCACATGTGGGCATGGCGGGGAGTCGAACCTCTGACTTTCTGGTCCAAAGTCACCTCTACCACTACACCACAGCTGCCCTCAACTTGGGTCCAATTCAGTTATAGATACAGAAGGGGTTTAGGGGTTTCAGGTGTATCTACCTTCAAAGAACATGTCTTTTTCCATTCATAGAGAGGAAACTTTATTTGATTTTCCAGAGAGTTGGGAACATCAAATCCAGTTTTCACCTCCTGTATCATGACCCCACTAGTCCAGTTACCCACATTGGAGCCATGGATGTTTGTACTTATTTTGTTCAGATTGTCCCACTCAAGATGAAACCCATTGTTGCCCTCACCAGTAATAATTTGTGGACTGAGAGAATAGAAAATCCCATCTCTCCTGGATTTCTTTTTTGCTGGATCAAACTGTTTATACTCACCATTATTTTCTTTCTTGTGTTTCTTTGGCATTATTAGCAATAATCAGCCTATATTTATAGAAACTTTTAACATCAATTATTTTTCAACATTTCAAACTGACGAAAATTAAATAACTGTCTAAACCTTTATGCCAATGCCTACAACAAATTGCCAGAATAATTTAAAGGGTGTAGTTTAGAATTTGATAGTTTGTGCTTAGAACCAGTGCTAATGCTAGCTTGTAAATTTGCTAATGTGTGTCGACATCCAAGATGGCTGACAAAATCAAATCCTGGCAAATTGTTTTTAAGTAAAAAATATGTATAGCCTATAAACCATTTTGTAGTTAGAAATTATCGCAATTGCCATACATGAAGCGGGCCGACTTGACACGTCATCGAGATAAGCTGAGATTGCCATGGAAATGCCACTGTAAATGCACGACTATTGATTTTACAAAATTTTTCCATTTATTTGGCTGACAATGCTTCATAAATCCTCCAGTCATGTCACTACCCATCTCCATTAATACCTCATGCCAAAATGGAACCAAAACTGGGGTCATTTGCCTCTGCACAATGTCTAGTTAAGTCAATATGTTGATATAACATTCTCTTTTTTGCGTTTGTGGAAATCCAGGTCTGCAACCAAAATGGCACAATAAACATACATGTGACAAAATTTCAAGTGGATATCATCAACTTGTGTTTACTATGCATGTTGAAGATTATAAATATACAAAGCTTTGAAAAAAATATCAATAGGGTGTACAGGGGAGAAATTTCTGCGATTCAGTTTAGGCAAATTTTAGCATTTTTTTAGTGTTTACTCCAGCTATTATGCATCAAACATGATCTAATCATAGGAATCTTTTTTTCACCAAATTACCCGTGAAAAGACAAAAATAAAATGGGGTGAATGGTGTCTGTCGGATGTATAGTTTAGGAACTATGTTGCTTTAAAGTTTTCATTATTCACAATGGAAAATCCAGGTCGGCCATTAAAGATGGTCAATAGAAACATATGTGGGACAATAATTTGCTGTGGGGCCAACACAATCCATTTACTAGACACCTTAAGGAGTACAAAAAGTTAGGTTAAAAAATATCTTTCAGGTGCATGGGACCCCCCCTTCCTACTAGACTATTTCTAGTTTATACCTTAAAGCCAGCAGAAGACACTCGACTGAAAATGTGAACAGTAAATTTAGAATCAATTATCTTATGTACAGAAGAAGTTGGTTAAAACTGCGCCTGCAGGAAATCTGAGGGTTATGGCAGCATAACTTCAGATATGATTGGTTTTCTATCTTTCCCTGCATTCATATACTGCTAGAAATCCAACTACCAGTAATTTGGATCCTCTAACATTAGGGTAGCTGTGTTTCCATTAAGGTTTTTTATGTGCTTTTKGAAGTATTGCATTAGAAAAGGTTTATTCGMTACAAACCAGTAGATGGAAACACACCWAATTCRCATTTCATTTACATATATGCTACAGTTTGTGGAGATTTTAGCTGCCTTTTGGACCAATCACCATATTTTATCTTAAGCTAAGCTAACAACATTCTCCTGAAAGACATAATAACCACAAGTTTTCCTGTTTTATACAGAATTACAGCTGTGGTTGAACTTTAATGAGCAGCTAACAGCCGTAGCACATCCTGCACATTTGAATGAGACTTTTAGTTTCAGGCTGTACTTCTTTTTGATTTTAGCTTTGTACTGATGTGTTGAAGTTGTGTGTAGTTCAGCATTTGAAGAGATTATGCAGCTTGCTGCTATATATTTATTGGTGTAAGAAAATTGAGAGCTCATTAAAACTTCATCTGGTAAAAACGTTTACATGATCTGAGCATTTCTACAGCTTCCACTGCATCTCATCTCATTTGTCAGTGCTGCAGTTTACTGTCACTGTTCTGTATTCTGTAGCCATTTAAAAATATATATATTTTCCAACTTTTTCTTTAATTCCTTGGTTGTTCTTGAATTTACTTTTCTGTCGGTCTTTCCTCCTAAAACACTTTCTTTTGACACAAACCTCTTCTTCTACTCTTGGTCCTCTCATACCAGGAGCCTCAGACTACTGTTATCCACAATCCAGCTGATGGAAACAAGGTATACAGCTGATCAGACGCTGATCTGAAGCTGTAGTCATAGCTGCACCATTTAGTGTAGCGCTTTAATGTTCTGCTTATCATGTTGGCGATCCATTGGTGGTTGTTAAAATGTAACKTCATGTGAGAAAACAAGGACTACAGATTCTGTACTGTGACTTTTGCATGCCACTCTCCTCTTAACATTGGTTATGTGTTTCAAGTATTGTACGTTATTTGCTAATTATGACCATTGTTACAATGGTGTAATTTCATTGTCATTCAGCTAACCAGAGTTTAAATTCTTTTTAAAGAACCATTCTTACATTAGTTTTTCAATTATGAGACAAACTAATGTGCATGCTTTTGGAACAAAAAAAGGTCCTCTTCACACAGGATGATGGCCCATTGGTCATTTCACATTTAGACAACTTCCTTCAGTTGAAGGTTACCTTCCTACTGCTGTGCTCTTGGTGCTCAACAAATAATGTTTTCCTGCTATTTTGATGTCCTAGATGAGATTTCTTGTGCCCATGCCACACTACATGCCCTCTGTGGCACAACTTTCAAAATACACCTGTGTGTAGCTTTGTGCTACATCATGGCACAAGGCTACAGCCACAAGAAGGACATGTGCACTAGTAGTTTCCATCTCCATGGTGAAGCCCTTTAGATTCTCTACTATCACGCCACACAGGTTCCATGTCATGAATACCCTGCCACYGTTATAACTGTCTCCAACAACCTCACAATGAAAGTGTGGAGCATACTGAAAACCTTCCCTGTCCTGTCACACTTTAGTGACTTTATTATGCTCCTGAAGACCTGATCATGGTTCTGCAAGGACTCAGTGTTCTGACTGATTTGTCATTGTGAGATGATCCCGTGTGAAGGGGACCTGAAAACCATGCAATGACATGGATACCAAAACTGTTCCAAGTCCAGTCCTCTTCAGAACCACCCTGTTGCATCTACAGTGTGTGGATGCTTTGCTTGTTCAGACGTATGGATCTTCATTGTTGTGTATAATCCATGAAATGATGYTGGGACACGTGCATGTTTGTTTTATGCTTTGTGCTACACAGTGATGTTGTAGGTCATAGTGTAGCAGACTGTAAGTGTTCTGTGCGAAGTAAGTCATGTAGACATTAGCATAAGGCTCTGCAGCCATGTGCTTAATTGTACCTCTGCAATATTCTGCTTCTGTACCCAATTCACAAACGGTGAGATCTTCATTGTGCACTTCATATTTTCTTCAACTTTAARCAGTGTATGGCTAAAGATGTACAAATCTAGTAGAGAACAGTTGAACTATCACTGTTGGAGGATGTTTATTTCACCTGATGTACTATCAGACTTTGTCACCAACAGTGATGCTTATAACAACGCACTGAAAGAGCGTGGAGTGGATGAAGCTCTGTGGAAGTCTGGTGTCTATCCTCATTGGTTCTGTTTCAACAGACCTGGTTTTCTCACGTGTCCTGATTTGTTCTTTCACAGGAGTCCAGTGAGAGTGCCAACACTACCATTGAGGATGAGGATGTGAGAGGTAAGGACTTTCAGACCAAATCTAACCACTTTCCTGTCAGCTGGGGGATCTTAAYCCCCTCATTCACACAATCCAAGGTTTATTTTTGCCTTAAGCACCTGTGTGTTGCATGATTAAATGGTTTTAAGTTGAGRCTTAAGGACAAGGCTTACAGTAGTGTTCCTCTAGACATTTTCTCAGATTGCTCCTTCTGGTTTTAAGCCATGACCTTCATCGTGTACTGGAGCAGTTGAGCGTGAAGCTCCTGGGGGGGTTCGCCAGTGAATCTGAGACCATGGTTCTCAACTGGGACAAGGTGAAAKGCTCTTTCTAGGTCAAGGATAAAAGGGTGGTTTTTGCTTCGAGTAGCAAAGTTTCTGTGAGCTTTCTTCATGAGTGATGATAGGATAGGGAGAGAGGAGATGGATGGATGGATGGATATATATGTGCTTCTGAGGGTTGTTGTGGTGGAGGAGGAGCTGAGCTGAAAGCTGAAGCTTGACTGCAGACATGAGGTGTGGATCAGGATCAAAAGAACTGATGGARATGATGTTCCACCATCCAGAGGCAGCTCAGTAGAACCATGGTGTGTCTGCAGTCAGCTTGGGGTTGGGGGGTGTTGTTGTCAGAGAATGCCTCCTTCCTGGGCGTAAGTCAGTGAGAGACCTTGAGGTAGAGCTGGGCAATAACCCAATGTTTATTGGCATATATTTATAATCAATATAAATAATAATATAAAAGAAAATTTGTCAAGCAGAATGTTATCACTGAACCATAGAGTTAAATAACCCGAGCCCTGCCTATCCCCTCCAATGTTGGCATCTGTGTCAACATGGAGGAGCAAAAACGGCGACCGAACAGGGCATTGGCTCACAGTCGACATAGCAACTGTTAGATTAACAGCAACTAGATCTGTCTCACATTATCTGTAGTATTTTTTATTATAAATTATTATAATTCCTATTTTTAATTCATTGAACAATCATGTAAAACAGCTAGACAATATATCATTTATTTGTAACAAAGATCTAAACCAGACCTGATGTCGGTCAGTAACTTATACTAGTTACTAGTCGAAGTATAATTCTCAACTACCTACAGTAGATAGATTATACACTCTTATATATCCAACCACAATTCCAATGAAGTTGGGRTGTTTAAAACAAATAACTGAAGTAGGTTGAAAAAGATTTGAATCATTATTCTGTTTKTAAGTACACTATGAAGACTAAAAAATGTAATGTTCAAACAGAAGCTGTTGTTTTTGTTTGTTTTTACAAGTATTCACATACAGTATTGCGTTAGTGTCCATGGCATGGGTAACTGTCACATCTGTGAAGGCACCATTAATGCTGAAAGCTACATCCAGGTTTTGGAGCAAGACAATGACAAGACGCTGTCGTAAGAGTGCAGGWACTAGACTGGYCTGCCTCCACACCTGTCTCCCACTGAAAAAGTGTGGAGCGTTATGAAGAGACCCCCGGATTGTTGAGCAACTGAARTTWTTCATCAAGCAAGAAAAGAAAGAATTCAGCTACAAAGCTTCAACAATCAGTGTCCTCAGTTCACAAACACTTACTGAGTGTTGTTAAAAGGAAAGCTGATGGAACACAGTGGGAAACATGACTCTGTCCCTGATTGATTAGAACATGTTGCAGTAAGTGAAGATTTGCAATAAAGTTTATCTGTTTGAACATTAAAAATCTGTGTGTGTCAACCCCTTCAGGTGTACCTACTGTATATAATAACCTTTAAAATCCTGATATCTACATTGAAGATGGAATTAAAAAATTAACTTGAAGCCTCTTTCAGGTGTGTACTTACTGTAATGCTAACAAATTGATCAAATATAACTTATTTGTAACAGACAAACATTTCATAAGTTGGCATAATTTGTTTAAAACATTAGTGTGACAGGACCTTTAGTAAAACAAAACACCCTATTTTTTTATCTGCACACTGGTAACATGTCCTGCCGCTAATAAATTTATTTTTGCTTTTGCTCAGTGCATTGTTTATTAAAACAGATGTTACAGAAACTCAGACCAACCTCTGAAGTTTTGCCAAAGTATTTCTTTAATAACAAATTTTTTTACTTTAGACATGACATTGAGACACGTGTTCATGTCTCCACATGTTGTTCAGAATTTTCACCCATTAAAGAACGTGGCAGTGCTCTTTAAAATAACCATCATAGATTGTGAGCTTGTTGCTGCTTCCTTAACCACAGAGCAAGGCACTAAATAGTTTTACAGTACACTGATCTACTTGTAGGAGTCACCTGTATGTGCTGAAGATTTGTTTGTTTTTTTTTAGAATGGACCCTAATTTAAATTATTACTTACATTTAGTGATAAATGTTTATTGTTTTGTTTTCGAGCTGTTCAGCCGTTTATTAAAGCTCAGGATTAGTTTCATCTGTGATACGAGTCTGCCACCTGCTGACAGGTAATGTTAGTCTTCTAACAACACTGGCAGACCACTGTTGTCTTTTAGTAAAAGTCAAACCTGAGAAGTACTGGATGTTTGTGCCACAACTTGTTTTCCCCTCTTTTTAAAATAACTATTCAGCTAAATGAACTAAAATTAAACAGGTGATGTAAAAAAAGTAATTCAGCTCCATCTCAAGTACACAAAAAGTGGGGTTAGTAATTATGCTGAACTTTAGTGCAAACRACCCTTTTTCATAGCAAACACAGTTGGAGTTTTAATTCTGACAGGACTGACAGACAAACAGTGGATTACTTTCTTTTCAATAAACTTTTATAGTGGTTCATGAAAACAGGATTTATAAACCTTTAAATCATGGAATTCTGATTGTATTTGTGTAGGAAGTCTAACTACAGATAATTGCCATCAATCAAAGCATTAACTTGTCCTGCAGTTGGTTCAGATGATTCCTGAAGGTCTGAGGTCCGCTTCCACCTGTTTGACCTGGTTCAGAGTCAGGCTGCGACCCTCGCCTCTGGATGAGAAGGATTTTTWAAAAACATTCTTAAAGACAAGAGGTTGAAGATCATCCTCCAGATGGCTGCTTTATTAGTTTCAAAGCTCAGCTGTTTACTTTAGTCTTGACTGGTTCAGATTAGCTGTTAGCTCATCAGTCCTGTCAAAATTGAATTCTACCTCAGTTCACAAGGCTCTTTACAAAAGGTTTTTTATAACTTTTCTGCAGAACTTCTCTCTAAAATGATCCAAATATCCAGTTAATCTGCATGCTTTGTGATTTCTTTGTAGCTGACAAGATAAAAGCTTTAAACACATTCATCACATTTCATGTATTCATTTCATGTTGATCTTTTGTCCGTCTCATTTGTTTCTCATTCCTGCTGCATATCCACCTTCATCTTCTCATCCCATTACTTTTCATCCCGTCACTTCTTATCCCCTCATTCTGTCACTTCTCATCCTCTCATCCTGTCACTTATCCTTTCATTCCGTCCCTTCGCATCTCATCACTTCGCATCCTGTCACTTTTCATTCCCTCATCTCGCCACTTCTCATCCCGTCGCTTCTCGTTCCCTGATCCCATCAAATCTCATCCCATTACCTCATTCCATCACTTCTCATCCCCTTATTCAATCACTTCTCATCCCAATCACCTCATCTCATCAATTTTCATCCTCTCATCCCCTCATTCTGTCTCTTCTCATCCTCTCACCCCATCACTTCACATCTCGTCACTTCGAATCCTGTCACATTTCATTCCCTCATCCCGCCACTTCTCATACCCTCATCCCATTACCTCTCATCCCGTCATTTCTTATCCTCACTTCTCATCCCCTCATTCTGTCACCTCTCATCCCCTCATTTGGTCACTTCTCATCCTCTCATCCCAATCACCTCATCTCATCAATTTTCATCCTTTCATCCCCTCATCCTGTCACTTCTCATCCCTTCATTCCCTCACTTCTCTTCCTTTCATCCCATCACCTCATCATCCTCTCACCTCATCATCCCATCACTTCTCATCCCATCACCTCGTCATCCCATCACCTCATCATCCTCTCACCTCATCATCCCATCACTTCTCATCCCATCACCTCGTCATCCCATCACTTCTCATC
>NW_013952571.1:307004-310250 GCF_001266775.1 Austrofundulus limnaeus | reverse complement strand
CTTCTCATCCCATCACCTCGTCATCCCATCACTTCTCATCCCATCACCTCGTCATCCCATCACTTCTCATCCCATCACCTCGTCATCCCATCACTTCTCATCCCATCACCTCGTCATCCCATCACTTTTCACTCCTTCATCTCAGCACACTCCTGTTGCTCCACTCATAAAATCTACCTTCTAAAGCAATTGGAACAAAAAACYTGCCCCCGACCCTCCTCCCCCACCCCCAGCTCTTCCTCATCCTCCTCTTCCTCCTCAACTTGCTGGTACTCTCCGAGTGTTTGGCCGAGTGCTGAGGAGTGCAGCCGTTACATCCTGTGGGCGCTGATGGCTGCCTACCTGCTCCTTTTCTTCACATCTTTCTTCCTGGTCTTTTTCTTTGACCGTCCCACCACATGCCACTGCGGCCCCCATTTCACCCCCACTCAGGACCCAACYGACTCCCACTGTAAGTGTATTTCCTAAGTAGAAATGAGAAAGCTGCAAACTTAAACTCAGATTTGCTGTTGTAGTGAGAAGACGTGTAAATGAACTGTGCTGACTAGAAGTAGAACTATGAAAACAAGTAAAAAATGTTCTTTATTCAGTTGTCAGTAAGTCTGATCCACTGCTCCATGACCAGGACCAACACCACTCACAAATATGGCAGCAATCTCAATTTCGATTTCATGTTTATTTAAAATGTYTCTACCTGAAATAAGAGAAGAATCTGTTTAAAATGGCTTCTGGTAATCAAAACGGCTCTGGAGCAGGTGATGWGTTCAGCTTCTGTTACCATAGTGACTTGTATCACTTCCTTTATGATACACAAGATGTTTGTCTCATCACTAGTGAAGCTGCTAAGACCAGCATTGCACAAGAATCATTAAAATATGGTACAAGCACCGCATTTAGTGGGACTTAGTTTCCTGAACTAGTCTACCTGATCTGGACATCTAAAAATTCAAGATGGTGGACATTTTTTAAATGGCTGACAAAATTATGGTCACTTCTGCTGAATGGCATTGGACACAGGAGACACGTGACAGGTCTGCTGGACCAATTTGTTATATTTTCTTACTAACAAGTGTAGAACAAGACTAATGGCAGAAGAAAACATAAATAAAAACAAAGATCATTTAAACTGATTCAGTAATTGCAACATCAAATGATGACGGTGGAAATGAGCTCCTCTTGGACAAAGGCAGCCATCTTGGATTTTTAGATTTCCAATCAGACAAATTTAACAATTTACTCCTGAGATTGTTTCTGCTCTGTATCAAACTCGMACCATCATTGAACTAAATTCTCAAAGTTTTAAACTTTTTGTTGGAGCAGTTTGTCAAATTTAACTCRACCAAATTATTTATAACTCCGTCACTTACTGTTTAAGGAACCAGAACTCAATGAAATTAGATTATAAATACTTGGACAYGTCTCTTACCATCATTCTGCTCAGAAAGACCACCATGACCCTGATCATAATGTTCATCTGCTGAACAACTGAAGACAAAGTATAAATTTAACCTAACAGCTCTTCTAAGTTTAATTTGAATGTTTTTTATCAGTGTAGTTGCTGGATGTAGCTAAAACTACTGCATACAGATTGAATCACTAAAATACTAACGTTAAAAATTTACATATTCMGATAACTTTTACAGTGTTTTCATGTCAGGACTATAAAATACACACATTTATACAGATAATGTATTTAATAGAATGAACAGGAGAATTGGCTTTTCTTATGAAAATGGAGTGTGAATGCTTAATGCTGAAAGATTTTTGCTGAATATCTGAAAATAATCCAAAATAGCCAAAAAAGTAGCTGAAATAGTTGAAATTAGCACACGCAGAATGAGCATGTTTGCTGAACTAAGCAATAAAAAGCTGATATTACAAAAAGTCCATTGAGCTGGGGGAAAAAAACCTCAAAGTAGCTAAAAACACTAACAGCAGAAAACAGCTTAAAAATAAAATGTTTTAAATTGGAATAAAAAAAGCCAAAATAAGCACAAAATATATTGGCAGAAAATTYGTATTACCGTATTTATGTAACATTTAACCGGGAAGGTCCCACTGAGATTGAAAACCTCTGTTTCCAGTTAGTCCTAGCCAAAATTACACATATTGTGTTGTGGGAAAMCGGAGTACCCAGAGAAAACCCATGCAATCATGAGGAGAACATGCAAACTCTGCACAGAAAGACCCTAGGTCTGAACTGGGGATTGAACGCTGGTGTTTGCAAATAACATTAATTTAGTCTTGTCAGCAGTGAGTACTAATTTTGGCTGCAAAAGTGTATTCTGGACCACATCAAACATATTCTGCCGAGATTCAACAGCTTTAGCAGCAATTAATTTAACACTAAATAATTGTCATCAGCATAAAAATGTACATTAGCATCTGACACATTTTTTTATTCATTAATATATGAAAAGAACATTGACGAGTGGTGGTGGGATGGAGCGGGAGATGGATCAATGGRTTGGGGCCTTGTCCTCAGTAATGAGGGTGTTACTTCGGTCAGTCATGGTGAAAGAGCTGAGTCGAAAGGCAAAGCTCTCARTTTACTGGTCTGTCTTTGTTCCAACCCTCTTGGTATGGATCATGACCGAAAGAATGAGATCCCGGATACAGGCAGCTGAAATGAGCCTCCTTCGTAGGGTCGCTAGGCTCAGCCTTTAAGGCTATGATAGGGTGAGGAGCTCCGTCATCTGGGGGGAGCTCGGAGTAGAGCCGCTGCTCCTCCACATCGAAAGGAGTCAGCTGAGGTGGTTTGGGCATCTGATTAGGATGCCTCCTGG
This sequence comes from Austrofundulus limnaeus, assembly GCF_001266775.1. NCBI lineage: Eukaryota > Metazoa > Chordata > Actinopteri > Cyprinodontiformes > Rivulidae > Austrofundulus > Austrofundulus limnaeus. Next base: position 307,464 of record NW_013952571.1, on the reverse strand, counting down.
ACGCCTCCCTTTAGAGGTATTCCGGGCACGTCCCAATGGGAGGAGGCCCCAGGGAAGACCCAGGACTTGCTGGAGAGATTATGTATCCTCTCTGGTCTGAGAACGCCTTGGGGTCCCCCAGGACGAGCTGGAAAGTGTTGCTGGGGAGAGGGATCTCTGAGTTTCTCTCGTAGACCTGTTGCCTCTGCGACCCGACTACGGATAAGCGGGAGAAGACGATGGAGATAAAATGAACAGGAGAGGACCTAATATTGAACCCTGTGGCATCCCCTTGTGGACACTCATAAATTCAGACCACCACATTTTTTAGTTATAAACTTTATTCATTTCATAAAAGAAAAGTCTATGTACAATAAAAAAGAAAATACAAATAAAATGGAAAGAAAGGTGGCAGAGAGAAGAAAAAATCTTATCTGCCCCTTTTTTCTCAAATATAGATTCAAACTAGAAGGATCTTCAG
>NW_013952571.1:292864-306006 GCF_001266775.1 Austrofundulus limnaeus | reverse complement strand
CTATTAATGCATCACCCAAATTAATAATGAGTTCTTTTCTTAAAAAAAAAAAATCAATAATACTTTTATCAAAACACAGGAAATTAGACATTGTCTCATGTTGACCAGTTCTCCACAGGTCATTTATTCACAGATTAAAATGTATTTACAGCTATGGCGAGTATGAAATGACATTCTGAACCAGAAGAATACAGAGATATTTGAGCAATGAATGAATAACAAAACAAACAAACAAACAAATAAACAAACAACAAAATAAACACTTAAAGGGGTTTTGAGGCTGGAGTGAGGTGAGGGTTTTTTTTAAGGATGAGAATTTAACTAAGGGATCCTAGTTAAATGAGGGAGAGAAATCGTTTAGATTATCAAATCTCATACAAAGATAAAAGTCAAATTAAGCCTGAGCACCATTTTGTCACCAGAACAAATGTTCACTTTTACGTTTTTGTTTCCTCCATGTGGGTACCAGGAGGGAAGTCAGCGACTGAAGGTCACCTCTGGGGTCGCTCCCAGGTAGAACTCTTCATCCAAGCTGGATGACGGGCCACAGGGTTTACCTGTAAACTCGATTGGTCCCGGTGGTCAGAGAATGGGTAATTCTCTGGTGATGACGTAGTCCAGTTCTCCTTAGGCTGCTGCAAGGCTTGGTAATTTGATCTCGACTTCGTAGAGAAAAAGAAACGGACTAAAACGACGCATGATTTAAAATTAGCTTATGGACTTCTATTAAAATCAAGCTCAGGTGTTGAGCCGACAAGGTARCATTAAAACTAGTTTCTAACGAAACGACATTAAACACTGATGAGGAATCCAGCGAAAGATGCAGGAGGACCACAGTCTTGCCCAGCCCATGGGGGGAGGGCTGGCAGCAGGGCCTCTGCTGAGCTTCTGAGAACTGACATCAACTTTAACTGACTTCCTTCTCTCACTGACTAATTTGGGAGTGYRCTGACTTTTTAAAACCTTTGTTTGGGGCGGAGTTAAGGTTTTGAATGATCCAATTAGAACGCTACACGGTATCGCTAAAACGTTTTTAACGAATCAGATCCGTTGGAGGAAACTTTACTTCGAGACAAAGAATAGGGTGTGTTCTAGTTTATCTTTAAGGTGATAAACAAGRGAATCTAATCTCTTTACAAGTATAAATGTTTAACTCTATTTTAACCATAAAATAGAAAATAATTATTCTAAAAGAACACGGGTATACCTTTAGTTATTAAAAGACATTGGCTAAATATAGAGGTAAATAAACATTGCTTAGATAAACAGGGAAACACAATAGTTAAAATCCTGAAAAAAACATTTGTCAGGAGGAATTTAACTTGTAAACAGTTAAAACCATACACAAAATAATACTTAAWAATGTGAATAGTTAATTGAGTAAAAACTTAGAAGGTAATCACTGTCTATTGTCCTTCCTGTAAGAAAACAGGTAAAATCACATTTCTTTGATTCAGATATATGAAAACATAGTTGGATAAAAACATTCAATCTTGTTCTTTTTTTAAATTTTAATCAAGAATGGTAGATTCTGGTTCCTTTGATCTCAGTCAAGCTGAAAGAGTTTGTGGTTAAACAAAGGAATTTACGATTCTTTTGGATAGAACAGTCTTGTGGGGGTCCTGAAGGAGTTTATTTCAATAAGGAGGCGACAATTTATCAGTTGGCTGCTGAGGCGTCGTCGCAAAGTCCAGTGGGGGAAGGTGTGAGAGATGTTAATTCAAGCCACAAATGAAGTTCCGTGCAAAATCCTTAGGAATAGTCTTTGAGGTCAAAAGTGTTTTTTTTCCTCCTCTGTGTCATCAGGGAAATGGTTAAGAATATGGTCAGAACTGATAATTATATGCAGGAAATTACTACAACCCAAACAAAAAACATATCAGCGAACAAAATGCAWTTAAATAATCCTGACACTTTGACCAAGTCATTCACGTATAGGATAAATAATTTTGGTCCAAGTACAGAACCCTGAGGAACTCCACATGTGATTTCACAGAGTTCAGATCTTGCATCATGTACTTGTACAAACTGTTTCCTTTTTTCCAAATAACCAGATATCCACTGTAATGCTGGTCCTCTAATCCATAAAACATTTAACACACTGAGTCCTGTCACTCAAAGAATTTKTGAACAAGGAAACTGTACGTTCTGACAGCCTGAAATTAAGAGACCTGTTCTTTAAAACATGGTCCACAGTGTTGAAGTTTTTGACAGATGGATTAAGAGATAAATAGAATTGCAGTTTGAGGATCTGAACAGATCCAGAGTTTATGGGTCTGAACTGAACTCTGAGTTTAATGTGACACCAGGCCGGAGTTAAACTTGTGCACAGAAGGGATGCAGTTCTTGCTCCTCCTTCTTGTGTTTCCAGTTTGGAGCGTTGGCTCCACAGTTTCTGTCCTGTTTTTGGTGCTTTGTTGAGGCGGTGCCACAATCAGGCAGAATTTCTGCAGCATTTGGGTTGTTTGTATGTAGATACTAACAGTTCTGTTTTCACAAGGAAACAAAGTATTTTAGGTGGCCAGGGTCTTAGTTTGGGTCCGTTGTTAGAGTTTTTGTCTTTAACTTTGTGGAACATGGAAAATCCATTTTTTTACYGAGTGTTTCAGAAAACAGAGTTAACATGTTTTATCTAGTGTTTACTAGGTAAAGTCCACCTCAGGGTCAGTAGAGGGACAGTGTTTGAGTTTTCTGCAGAAACAGCCAATGATTGAAGATTATCAGACTGCAGCCCCTCCTCCTGCCTGAACAGCTGCTAGTTTTGGGTCTCAAAAGCAGAAGCAGGCTGAAGCAGCAGCATGGTTTGGTTTTTATTGGTCAGTTTTTTGGTGATGTCTCTTCAGGGCCTAGTTTTCAGTCAGACAGTCAGAGTTCAGTTAGCTGGGAACAACACTGGACCTCCAGCTGATGAAGGTAAACRGATTAAAACGTGTTGGTGTAAATAAACGTCACCATGTTTTCTCCAAACAAATTGCATGTACGTYGCAGCACTCAATTCTGTGCGTTCATTGTTTCCTAGCTTACCTTGTTAGCGTTAAAGGTAATGTAGATGTTGTGTTGAACCAAACCACCAGCAGCCTTTTCCTCCACTGTTTCATCTGTGCTTCTGACACTGATGTTGACTTCAGTCCCTGAACCTCTTTGTGCTGTGATGTTGATTCAGTGCCGTCCTCCAGTTTCACATTTAAAATCACATAAAAAAAAGCATAAACTGTTAAAGTAACATTTTTGTTTCTTCTCTTGCAGCTCGTAAGCAGGAAATCATTAAAGTGACAGAACAGCTGATTGAAGCCATCAACAACGGAGACTTTGAGGCCTACACGTGAGTTGAACCAGGATTTATTGATAAGACCTATACTGGAGTTGCCACATGATGATGTCATGGCTTTATTATGCTGCTTCTCTTTCAGGAAGATATGTGATCCTGGCCTCACTTCCTTTGAGCCTGAGGCTTTGGGCAACTTGGTTGAGGGTACAGATTTCCATCGGTTCTACTTTGAGAATGGTACAGATCCTCTGATGAACCTGGTGGGGGGAGGGCAGAGTGTTTGACTGAAACATATMTGTACAGCTTGTTCTGGAGATATAAGTCCAGATTGTCCCATGTTGCATAGTGAAGAGAAGAATTACTGTCTGATACTGAAATACTGTCTGTCTTGTGAGCTGGATGACTTGAAAGATAAATGGAGGTACCAACTTCCTTATTTGTATCTGGCTGTGTCAATGTGTAGGTAAAGTCACTTCTAAAAATTAGGTTGCCACATCGAAATCCAAGATGGCCACCATCATGTATCAAAAACCCACCTGGTTGTTTTAGGAAATATAAAAACGAGAAATACTATATATATATATATATATATATATATATATATACACACAGTATAGTTTCCTCCAATGATTGGGGTGGCCAATGGTCAATCTGTGGTGTCCATCATTGGTCTCCCCCTGGCTCCACCTCTGCATTAAAGCTGCAACTAATGACTATTTTGATAGTCAACTAATCTGCAATTATTTGATTAGTCAACTAGTCAATGATTATTTATCACCACAATAATACATGTAAATATAATAAACAGGAAATTGGATAAAAATTAAACGGCAAGTAGTATTTTAAACAAAGTACAAATAACTCAAAATATCAGCCTCTCCCCCAGCATGGGGGGCTGTTAACCTGCCAAGCGTCATGTCTAACAAAGAATAACTAATTCAGGTACATAACAGTAAAAAAAAAAATCCACACTGTTTGAAATCTTGTTGAATTTGGCTAAAGTTATAAGACTTCAACACAAAAAATGAAGAGGAGACTGGACTGATTATTACTATAATTCAGTGATTTAATACAAAACGCTTAGTGCTTTAGCTAATGTTAGCATAACTGATAGCTCTGCTTCTAACAAAGTTTCTGACAAACTAGCAAAACCTATTGACAGTTGGCTACAGCACGACGTGATCAGTGAAAATAAGATCTGTGAGACATCCACCTGACAAACAAGCTAACTTTCTGAAACTTTCCCAACTGCAGAAGACAGCTGTAGCCAGTTTTGAAAAGTTGAAGTATTTATTCTTTTTTCTCTCTCCTCTTTGAAGCAATCACCTTAGTTTAGCCATTGTTATCACTTTTTGATTTGCTCKTTGCTTCTTCTGTGGTTTACAAACCAGCAACTCTTCTCCAGTAGTGAACAAAGCATCCAGACAGAAGTGATTCTGCTCSCAGCAGTTCATGGATTTCATTGCAGACAAATGAACATTTGTGGTTTTTGGTGGATTTCAGTGTCGACGCATCATTTTATTTAATAGACATCAATTATGYGACTAATTGTTGCAGCCCTTCTCTGCACCTTTGTTGCCTCGAACAAGAAAGAAAAACTTTTATTAAAGAATGTATTAATTATAGACTTTATTAAACTGAATGAGTGATGGCGATGTATGGTATCAGTCTGTCCCCACAGTTCTTCGTTCAGTTCCAGTACTTAAACCAGGACTTGTTTATAAAACAGCAGTTTCCATGTTTTGCCTGTGTATTGCCCCACGCAGCTCTGTCCAAAGGGAAGCAGCCCATCCATACCATCCTGCTCAACCCGCATGTCCACCTGATCGGAGACGAGGCCGCCTGCATCGCCTACATCCGCCTCACGCAGTACGTGGAYGCCAGCGGCATGCCCCGCACCATGCAGTCAGAGGAGACCCGCATCTGGCACCGCCGCGACAGCAAGTGGCAGAACATCCACTTCCACCGCTCCGGCTCGCCCACCGTCCCCACCAAGTACGGCCGGTCCCAGCCTCAGCTGCACTTTGTAGAGTAGAACCGTGTATCTCYATCAGGGAGGATTTTATTTAAACACTGAAATACGATGAGTATAACTACTGTTGTCTAAATAACAACATGGTGCTTAATGATTAATGACATAATTAAAACGGTCTGTGGATTGTTGAGCTTCTCTGTTTTCTGTTGCAGCTGAGTCGACGTTCTTCCTCTCCTGCAGCAGTCAGATGACCACACCCGGCCTACCATTAGTCGCCTCAGCCAAGCCCTGCCCTCATTTGCTAAAGCCCCGCCCTCAGTGTGTTGTTTACATATGGTTGGACTGGAGAATCTTGTACCTGTAAGAAAAAAGCCAAGAGCCGTGGAGAAATGAGGGAAATGTGATTTTTGTAGTGCAAATGTGTGACGTTCATATCAGCATGTTTCATATCTGAGCTTTGCTTTCGTTTTTGTTTTTTTAGATCTGCAAGTTTTATTAGATGTTTACTTCAGAGGAGCTTCTTCAGTCTGGTATCTGCAACTTTCTGCTTTGGTTCTGCTGGTGTGCTGTAGCTGCCTGTAGACACAGTTTTGGTTCAGTGACGTACAGCTTTCAGTAAACTCTGACTTGTTAACCCTTTCAGCTCCGTTCTTTGGCTCCCTGCTGCCATCAGCTGTTTAATTCACATGGAGACTTGAAACTCAGAGCAGCTCCTGTCCGAATGTAACCTCCTGTAGTTTTTACTCCGTAAGAAGCTGGTGATTTTATATTGTTTCCTTCAGACTSTTAACGTTTGTGTTTTATCTGAACCTGAACCTGAGTCTAGCTGCTGGTCCTGCCTCTCATCACCACCAGGTCTCTGCTCTGCTTTGGGTTGAGAACTGCTTTCTTTTTCTTTTTTTTCTTCCAGAACAAAGAGAAACATTGTGTTCAGATTGGAAACAGATTAGGGATTATGATAGTTATTTCCACTGGGTGTCCATCTTCTTATGTTTGACTAAGTTTTTCTTTTTAGATATTGAAGTCACAGAATCACTGAATAAATTCAGTTTCATCACATTTAACCAGTTTTTATCTTTCTACAACCTGTTGATAACATTGATTACTGTGACGGGACGAGCCTGATGTATGTTTAAGGAAATCTGAAATAAAATGTCATTTATGCCAAATTTAAAAAATGACGTTTATTTGTTTTTGTCTGAATGTGAAACTGAAGCGGTTTGCTCTGACCACCTGTCAGAACCTCTTATTAGTTTCGAACTGCATTTCCTTCAGAGAACATATGAAGGTCATGTGACTCCTTTAGCTCCTGCTGTCAACATTTAGAAAACTGGATGATCAAATGCTTCTGTTAGCTCCTGTCATCRCATTAAAACCTAAACTTTTCTGTCCTGCTGTAAGAAAAAACAAAATGTGTTGAGATTCTTCAGGTCTGTTAGAAACTCTCTGGCTTCATAGCGGAGCTTTAAAACCAGCTCAGAGGAAAACATTTCACCTGGCAGGAGGTCAAAACCTCTGGTTTCCTCGTGAAAGCACAGCCTGAAGTTGATCAGTGGTTTTAATCCTGTTAACAGGATTTGTTCTCATTATATTCAGTCAAATGTAACGTTTTGTTGATGAAACTTTCTCACAGCAGAGTTCCTCTGGGTACTCAAAACCTTGACTTCCTGATATTTAATGTTACAAACATTAGTTTAAATCCCTCAGTGACAGGGACACTGCTTGTTTCTTTAGATTCTGTTGGAATCCCAAGCAGCAGCTGAATTGATAACTGTGATAGTTGAAGTGTTGCTTGTTAACCTCCCAATCAAAACCAAAATATGTGTTTACTTCATTTTAAATCAAGCAGAAGTGCAGCTTCAGGATGGAAACTAAACKGTGCTGGTAAAGGATGACATCACTTCCTGTTTGACACACGTACTTTTATTGTTCTGCCATGTAAACACTGCAGCTGCTATGTCTCGTTAGTGTTTCAGCTTTTTATTTGTCAGTAAATCTGACCGTACATGCCCGCGTACATATTTGCGCTGTTAAATATGTATTTAATGTTGTCACAATGGAAACAGGAGGCTTCTTTCATGTCAAAGCAGTATTTCAGTCTGAAAGCTCTCAACCAAACCAGGAGCTTTGGAACAAACACACACAAAGCACAGACAGCAATAAATAAAGAGGTACACACATGCTAATGACTGAGGTGGACCATTCTCTGATAGAAAACAGGATTAAAACAAAGATCGGCTCAGTGTCAACAAACCTGCTGAAACATCATTTAGCAGAGCCTGTGTGGGCTCGCAGGCCATTTTATTGTTGCGCAAATGTAAAAGGAAACATTGCTTTTGGTTTTTAATTGAACTGTTAGATGTTCCTCTAACTTATCCAATTCAAGATGGCTGCCACAAAACATCTGAATAGCTTCACTTCAGCCAGTTATAAGCTAAAATTTGGTGTGGTAGTAGCTGAGTCATCCTCAACACTTAAAGCGCTTTGTGTTCAACAATTTTTTGCTTAAAGCTTTGGCATCAACCTTGTCTGTTAGCAAAATGTCTCATTAACCTCTGCATGGATTGTAATGAGACATTCTAAAGACAACCTAATTCAAGATGGCCGCCACAGCTAACTGATTTAGAAAACACAAAAACGTGACTAGAATATAATTTATTTTACAGATTTTATAGTAAGATTTGATGTGTTTGTAGATCAACGCAGAGTTCTGTGTGTGGAACAAATTCAAGATGGCCACCACAGCAATAACTAACAGTCCAATTTACAGATGCTGAATTAAAACATGACGTGGTGATAGTGAGAGTCATCCCCAACACAACATCTGAGCGTGACATCGTGCAGGACGTTATTTACAAAGTTTGACCAATATAGCTTAAAAAAAGTGGACTGTGTGAAATGCATTCCTTCTGTGGACTGAAGTTAAATTCTGTTGGTTTGTTGACACTAAGAAGAAACGAGGAGATGGGTTCTGGAGGGAAGTTCAGTCCAAGTGTGACGGGGCTCTGAAACAGTCCTGCTTACTCTCTCAGTAAGCACTATTTACACACACACACACACACACACATACACACACAGTGAAGATGAAGGTTGAGAACACACAGGATCAGAGACACACACCCGTTCCTCCGGTGAATTCTGCGGTAGTCTGAGGGGGTCCAGTATTTCTCCAGCTGGGTCGTGTGTACAGCAGGAGGACGGAGGCTCTTGTTTTAAATGCTTTCACTTTGTTTTCCTTTTCCCCCCAGTCCCAGCGCCATCCTTTATGTACAAATGTTTACAAGAGTTGTTTGAGAAGAGGCCCGTGTGGGAGCGACCTGCCTTTAGACGCATCACAGCAGCCGAGGGGTTAAAGAATCACATTTTTAGTGAAACGATGCAGGATGCTTTCTTTGGTCACAATCAGAGCAAAGGAAACATGTTAAAGCACATAAACCTGTCAGCTATTTTTTTTTTTTTACAAACCAAGAAAAACCATCAGAATGAACATTTAAGTCTGAGGAAGCAAACGTCTGAAGGTTTTAGTGGAAGATGTAGTGTGAGCATAAAGGAAGCAGCATCTCAGTCCATCTCCTCCTCCTCCTCCTCCTCCTGCTCCTCCTCCTCCTCACAGTAGCGTTGGAGCAGTCGGTGCAGGTGCTGCTGCAGGGCGTCAGGCTGCAGGGCATCTGGGGTGTCATCCAGACGCTCCAGGTGCACGTGTTTCTCCTGGGCATCCCTCACCACAGTCCTCTTCTGGGTCCGACACTTATGCATCTGACTTCTGCACAGAAACAGAGACACAMTGGTCAGAGTTAAATCACTAAATAYARTTTCAAAAGTCAMGTTCTGATGAAAACACAAATTTCACTTTGAAGCTCAGACAATCAGGAGCAGTCAGGTTGACGTGATGTTCTGGTTAATAGTTAGCATTACTTAGTGGAGTCGAAAAACAAACAACTCACCMAGTAGAAAACAATAAAACAAACAAACCATTGTTAGTAGAGTCTGAGGCAGCAGGTCAGAGGATTTGTCTCGTGCTAACTTCACAGAAAATAAAAACCTCTCATAATTTARTCTGAATTGTAAAGAAAAATCCACAGGCCATGGGCCAAAGTCCAAGAAATATTCATGACGAAACAAAACAGAAAGGAAGGAATTACTGTTTTTTTTTAACTTATAAAATAAGAAGCAAAAAAACTGAAGAACATTTTCTGCTCTGAAACTAAATAACTTCTCACCTGTGTGCCAGTGTGGCAAAATCCACCTGGTGTGCAGGTGCTGCTCAAACAAAATATGGTGAAATGTTCTTTTTTTTAATGTCAATCAGTTCAGACAGTGAAACTCATCCATTACATAGATTTACTACACACTGGGTCTTTTCATTTTCATGATATGACTAACAYAACAAAAAAAATGTAGTGTTTCAGAAAATTAGAATATCACATTGGCAGCTTTTTGTACTTTGGGTATTGTGGGCCATACCTGTATACTTCTAAATCTTTCCATACCTGTATGTCCGACTGTACTTTTACATCCTACCATAACTAAATGGACTGTACTTATATAATGCTTTTCTATCCATCCAGGACACTCAAAGCTCTTCACACTACAATCTGTGTCCTCATTTATCCATTCACACAGCACTCTATTAGGTCTCTACAAAGCTAACATATACAATCAGCTATGGAGACTAATCAGTGCCAATCACATTCATACACTGATGGGACACACATCAGAGGTATTAGGRGTGAAGTGTCTTGCCCAAGGACACAACAACTGAGGCAGCTGGACGGGGGATCGAACTGGCGACCGTCCGGTTCCAGGACGACTCCCCTAACCACTCTGCCACAGCCGCCCTACCTACCCTACCTCTATCCTACCATACCTCTACATCTCTCCATTCCGATACATCTCTCCATACCTCTATCCTACCTACCATACCTGTACATCTTTCCTGTAATGCTACCTTGCTGTTATTAGATCTAAGTGCAGCGAATACTTCAGATCATGGCATCCTCCTGTCTCGGTTGGAACACTGTGTTGGACTTAGGGGTACAGTTCTGGTKTGGTTCAAGTCATATTTGAAAGACAGGAGCTACTCTGTTAATTTAGATCACTGTTCCCCCTGCTGAAGCACCTTTAAAGTATGGAGTCCCTCAGGGTTCAGTTCTGGGCCCTGTTTTGTTTTGTTTTCACTGAATATGTTGCCTCTTGGACACATTTTTAGAAAGTTTAATATTTCTTTCCATTTTTTTTGCAGACGATGTACAGTTTTACATGGGAAAAATAAGGATGATTCTTTACAGTCTCTACTAGACTGTTTAGGTGAAGTGAGATCATGGATRGACTCAAACTTTTTCCATTTGAATGATAAMAAAACCCAAGTCATTTTATTTGGAAAGAAAAATACTGGAAGTGACCCTGATGCAATTTTTGGATCTTTATCTCCATTTTACCAGACATCTGTTAGAAATCTTGGTGTTGTCTTTGACAGCTGTTTGAAACTGGATAAGCAAGTGAATTCAGTTGTCAAGTCAGGCTTTTTTTTATTTACGTCTTTTAGCCAAGGTGAAGTCTTATTTTTGTTTTAGAGGTTTTGAGAAAATTTATTTAGGCTTTCATCACAACAAGTTTGGACTACTGTAATTCGTTGTACAAGGGATCAGTCCTCCCTGCAGCCCAACAGGTCCATGGAAACATGAGCATACAGTATAACACCTGTGTTGGCTTCTTTACACTGGTTACCTGTATCTCACTGAACTGGTTTTAAGAATTTATTGTTAGTTTTTAAAGTTTTGAATGGTCTTGCTCCAACCTATCTACAAGATCTTTTGCATCATTCTTCATCTAGAACATTGAAGTCAAAAAACCAGATGCTTCTGGATGTTCCAAGATCCAGATTTAGGAGTAGAGGTGATCGTGCTTTTGCTGTCTGCTCCCAATCTATGGAACAACTTGCCCTTTCATATTAGATCTGCTCATAGCCTGGAAAACTTGAAAGTGCTTCTTAAGACCCACTGTTATTCAATGGCATTTAATCAAAGTAAAGACTGACATAGTAATTTATCTGTTCTTACTATTGTTTGATGTAATTTATTATGTATTTTTAGTAATTATTGTGGTTTTGTGATATTTGTGGTTTGCTGTACAGCACGTTGGTGCAGCTATTAGCTGTTTTTAAAAGTGCTTCATAAATAAAGTTGACATTGACGTTTCCAAACCTCTACATCCTACCATACTTTTACATCCAGCTGTTTTAAAATATTCATGTCAGTCTCTTTAAATGTCCGCTGACCTYCAGAAATCCATCAGATTCACAAAACCCCTCAGAACTCTCACACAACACAAACTTTATCAACAAATATTRTGTTGAATGTAGAGAAATACAACATAAATATACAAAGACAACCTGTCTCCATCCTCACAGCTGATCCTGGATTTCAGTCTTACCTGAGATCCAGGATAATCTAGGATCAGACCTCCAGTTACGTGTTTTCATTGTGTGTTTGTGTGAATTTATCAGGTGATGTTTAAAAAAAAACATAACGTTAGACGTAAAACAAACTTGAAGCGAGTTAAAAAACAAAAAAACTGTAAGATGTCAGAAACTGGAAACCAAYTGTTAGACAATTATTCAGCCTCCAATCAGTCCAGCCTGAGCTCTGTTCACTCAGATTCTTGCTCAAGGACACCACGACATGTGGGCATATTGGGAAGTCGAACCTGTGACTTTCTTGTCTCAGGTCGGCCGCCCTACCACTGCACCACAGCTGCCCAGCTGCCTCACAGCACACACCCCCACACCCGCATGCAGTCCAACCTTTTCACCACAGACCCGTCGTCCAGTTCAACCTGCTTCTCCACCACATGAGGCAGGAGAACTGTCCCGAAGCCTCCAGCATAACTCAACGCCTGCAGGAAGAAGAACGAGGGGGCGTGGCTTCATAAACTACAGCTGCAGAAGCTCAGAAGGTCCGACTGACCTACTGTCACCAACACATCTCTTCTCTTCCTGTCAGAATTAGTTTTACTTTGGACACACTGACCTTCTCAAAGTCCTCCCGGGCTGAGGGGAGATCTGCGGCCAGTGAGGGGTCTCCTCTCAGCTTCTCTGTCCTCTCGCCCCTCACCATCGTCGTCTTGACAACCTTGCTGACCTTTCGACCCTGAACTGGCTCCACCTCGAACTCTGAGGCTGTGGCGGYGCCCAGAGCCAGAGGCTCAGAGAAGGTCAGCTGGAGGAAACAGAAAGAGAGTTCAGAGAAAAGCTTCCTGTGTTTCTCTGAGGAGGAAAGGGATATTCTGAACATTCTGAARTGGGGTTCTGTGTACCAGTTATGAATGAATAACATCTTACCTGCTWTAGATAAATGTTTGAAGACTGGAGAAACAGAGTTCAGTCTAACAGCTGATGAGCTGAAGGTCTGAAGTGGATGTAACTTTACTCCTCATCATTTCTCTGTGGTTCATGTGAACACTTTTTAAACCTTGTCCTCACTTTTAACATTAAACGTATTTACAATCAATCAATCAATCAATCAATCAATCAATCAATCAATAACCTTTAGGTAGAAAACCCGCTGAGATCAGGATCTCTTTTACAAGGGTGACCTGGTCAAGAGGTTCGTACGACACGTCATTTACATTGAATTCTGTAGGTGTGTGTGAAAGGGCAAATAGTTGCAGCAGCATGTAGCTGTAGCAGTGTTTAACCTGAACATTCTTTACAGCAGAGGTTCTCAAACTGGGGTCCGCAAGAGGTATCTTAGGGAGCCTCAAAAAAGTTCACAAATTTGTTCACTTGTTTTTTATTTTAAAAAATGCATGGAGAACAATTACCTAATAAAACAAACACAATAAACTTAATAAAAATATTTATTCCCATGGCATTTAATTCATTTCAGCTCAATTTATTTA
>NW_013952571.1:290236-292112 GCF_001266775.1 Austrofundulus limnaeus | reverse complement strand
ACTGCAGCATGATGCAGCCACCTCCATGCTTCACTGCAGCATGATGCAGCCAGAGGACCTGACAAAGCTTTTATAAAACTGTGTTCACATCAACCACTGAGAAGTTTTGGAAATTGTCACAGATTATACTGTAAATGGCAGGGATCTCAGCTGTGTTCAGACTAGCTGAGTCTACATTGTTAGTAAGTCATTATTTGTTCACAGATTTTACATTAAAAATACTTCAAAATAGTTGAAATATCCCTTTAAAATCCTTGCAGAAAACATTTGTAACCAATGCAAAAGGGAGAATTAGGACCACGAGAGATACTAAAACATTTATGGCATCAAAGCTGTCAGCCGGAGGAGCATGATCTGTCTGTAAGTAATATTTTAGTTACAGTTTTTTTTATCATATTAGTAACAAAATGATGAAACAGATCTGAACCAAACCTTCAWCAGTTTCAGGACCAGTTTCAGGATCAAACAGAACAAAGTAGACAGGATCACAGAAGTGTGTCAGATCAGCAGCACCTGTTGGACCCCCACCTCTCTCTGATCTCCCTGTGTGTGCAGCACTGTCCTCTTCACCACCCTGGACACAGAGTCTCCCTCCTCTATCTGCAGCGCCTCCTGCTGAGAGCCCTCCACGCTCACTTCCTGTGTCTCTGAACCGTCCGGAGACACATACTTGCGCACCACCTTCCGTGTGATCTGGTGCACAATGAATCAAGACAAGTTCTACTGAAAAAAGTCCAGTGATTCTGAGATTTCAATGCTTTAATTGTGTTTTTAAATGTTCCTTACTTTCTTCACCACCATGTTACCGTGTTCATCTGTGTACTTCTCCTCTGTGATGGTCTGCGGTGGGATGTCTGGCAAATGATCTGCCTGCAAGACACAAAACACAAGCTGTCAGCTCATGTCAGATGAACTGAACTGAACAGAGCTTTAGACAGCTGCGTTTGAATTWAACATTCCTCAGTCAGAACCAGCAGGTCTACAAAACGTTTTAGGACTTCAGTCACACTGGATGATGAAACTGTTACATTACAAATCAGTCAGGAGGTCTGCAGTTTATGTGGGGTCTTTAAGAGGGTACTCAAGAATGCAGTGTACCATAAGAAATGAATAAAAGTAACAGTGAAGAAAAATCAAACAGAAAACTTTACATCTTACTTCCAGAAAGTGATTTTTTTTTTTGTATTGCAAGAAAATAATTGGTGCCATGTAAAWGCTGAACTGATTTTTATCCAGATTCACCTCAAACGTCAAGTTTAACAAAAACACCCTTCAGTGGTTTACCTGAGCTGTTTCATGTTTTCTTTTTACCTGAATGATTATTCTGCGTCGGACCACCCTGGTGGTCAGCACCTCTTCCTCTGAGCTATCAGAGGACAGCATTCCTAGCTCCTCGGCTATCTCCTGGGAGATGGCACACAACCAGCATGGATCAGTATACAACCAGCATGGATCAGTATACAACCAGCATGGGTCAGTACACAACCAGCATGGGTCAGTACACAACCAGCATGGGTCAGTACACAACCAGCATGGGTCAGTACACAACCAGCATGGGTCAGTACACTGAGGTAACGGCACACACTCCTGTAGGCAGCCCATGCTCCAACTTTTCTCTTAACCTCACGTTTAGATTTGGTTTGTCAGAGAGACCAGTTTACATGTTTAAGATGAGAGAATAAAGGTGGAATAGATGTGAGATGAAGAGAAGTTCAGCAGAAACAACCATGCAGAGAGCAACATGTGATGATTTCCAATGGAAGAGTTAAAATATGGAGGACTTAAAGTGACATAATTAAAAATAAAAGTAGAAATATAGAAATGGCCCAAAAAATAAATAAATAGGAGCATGATCCATGTGCAGATTGGTTGATTG
>NW_013952571.1:282918-288963 GCF_001266775.1 Austrofundulus limnaeus | reverse complement strand
GTAAATATGAAGGCCAAATTAAAATGAGGTAAAGTTCTCCTTTTTTAAATTAACTGGTGTATTTTAAGTGTATTTATTTATTCATTCATTTATTGGTCCATTTATATATTTCTGCTTTTATTTTGAAGTATGTCAGTTTTGGTCCTCCATATAAAAAGCTTCAAAAAGTGAAAGCAAATAAGAAGTCAGGGTCATAATTTTAAACWACAGCAAGCAAAAATCAAACACTGCAAACATCAGCAGATTGTAAACAACCAGTGTGTCAAAGTAAAYGAATCACAAAACAAGAAGGGTTTCAGTTCAGATGTTTCCACTTTTGCCTTCAAAGATTAGRCCCTCATGCACACGCAACATTCAGCCTCCTTTATCCAGTAAGAGTGCCTTAAAATTGGAATCTCCCAGATCTGTAATGCAGCGTCACAGCAGCCAGCCTGAAACCAGGTAGTTCAGCAGCCCATGCACAACCTCTTACCCTTCCAAAAGAGTCATCATCGTCACAGTACCCTGCCTGATCTCTAGAGGGAAGCTCCTCACATGTGTGGACGCCCCCCTCCTGTGAAGCTTCTGAGTCATAAGCAAAGTCACCGAGACTTTCACTCCCAGAGGAGAGTCGACTGTGAAATCCAGCTTGAAGAAAAGATTGAGCTGCGAACCCATGGCTCCTTTTCAGGGTGCTCACATCAGGGGTTGTAGGTTTGGGAGAAGGAGGTTCAAAGATCTGATAATCAACCAGGTGCTCTGGCTCCTCCACATCGTCTGGTTCAGAAAAGTCTTGTCTGCAATCAAAGAACTCTGGGTCTGAATCAGTGAGTTCTGGAGATTTAGAGACTTTACTGGGTTCCTTTAGTTGGATGTTTGGATCTTGCATTTCAAATTCTAAGGCTGTTCTCTCAAAATCTGAGAGGACTCTCTTAAAGTCGGGAGAAAACTCAAAGTCCTCAACAGTTTGGGATCCTCGGTYATCTTGAGCTGCGGGCTGCGCTGAGCTGGACTCACTGAACACTGGAGACACTGGACTCAAATCATCAGAGGCAGCTCCACTGCATTCAGAAACTCTCAGGGCTTGATCTCCTGAAAATATTGTCTCGTAGTCTGGAGGTGCCAGAAACTGATCTGACATTGGTGAAAGATGTTCACTGGACTGTGGTCCTTTAGGGGATCTGTCCCAGTCTGAGTACTCCTGAGGCAYGTCTGATTCTAAATATGAAGACTTTTCGAATGTGAGCAGAACTGGAGTCACGGTTCGATGAGTTCTGTATGAGCCCTGAGYAGGAAGCTGTATGGGAAGTGATGTAACCGGCTCATCATCAATGAACAGCCCCCCTACTATCCTGCCCCCCTGTGCTGGAGGAGCAGCAGGCATCRTGACATCATCACATGTTTCAGCTTCTGTGTTCTGTGCAGGAACCTGGAAGTAAAATGAYCTTTGTCATCACCAAATGAAACTGGAGAATTTGCATTTCCTGCAAAAAATGCAGCAGGAACGTTTAATGCTGTAAGATTTTTGCTGAACACCAAAAAAACTTAAACTAGTCTGAAAAAATGGCTAAAATATAGCTGAAATAGCTGAAACTATAGCACAAAGAACCAGAAAGTGCACGTTTGCTGAATAAAGCGGTAAGAAGCTGAAATCATCATAAAAAGGTGAATTTAGCTGGAAAAAAATCTCATTAGTTAAAAAGTAGCGAAAAACAGTAAACAGCTGAAATTAACAAAAAGCAGCTGAAAGAAGTTTTAATTGGCAGAAGAATGGAAGAAAAGGCCAAATGATAGCTAAAAAGCAGAAAAAATAAAATCAGCAAAATAGAAATTGAAATGAAGTAAAACTAGAACAAATAAGTAAACAAAAGCTAAACCAGAACAAAAGCTAAAATGTGCAGCAAAGACTTCTGACTATTTTGAAAGGTTTTAAGGATGTTGAAGACAACTCCATTCATTTCAATGAGGAAAAACATGTCTGAAAAAGCTATTTATTTGAAAAAGTATAAATTGTTGAAATACCAGAAGTCAGTCAGAATGTACTGAAGAAGCTGCACTTTTTGATGTAATAAAGCAGTGGTTCCCAACCTTTTAAGACTTGTGTACCCCCTGAGCCATTTTGTCATACCACTAGTACTCCTTCAGTCAAACAATGATGATTCTCCGGAACTACGAGTTGTACAACAACTGATTATTAAATGAAAATTATTTAACCCACTAGAACGTTTAATTCTCAGACATTTTTTTACCAACTCAAATTAGACATAAAGATAAAAACATTGGCTTGAAAGTGAATAAATATTTAAATAAATAAAACAGGTAATGGTAGGTGCAGAAAACAGCAGTGTYCAAAAATACATAGGATTTTCCAAAATACATCACAAACTCACCCAAATGAGCAAATTCCATGAGATTCCACTTTTTATACTGGATTCCATTTTGTGTTAATTCCGTGATTCTGACTGCAATTTAGGCATTGCGGAAATCACAGGGCCCTACAAATCTCAGTCCTATTTTTATTTATTTTATTTTACACACCTGGGAAATCTTTCCATGCACCCACTGCAATATGTTTGTGTACCCCTGGTTGGGAATTACTGCTTTAGACAGAGTATGGTCTGAAGGAACTGTTCAAGGTCCTGAAAGTAGTGTTTCAGGACTTTAGATCAGTGGTTCCCAACCTTTTTAGACTTGTGTACCTCCTGAGCCATTTTGTCATACCACTAGTACACCTTCAGTCGAATGTAATGATGATTCTCCAGAACTATAATGTACTACAACTCATTAAATTAAAATTATTTATTTACCCCCTTGAACGTTTAATTCCCAGGCATTTTTTCAACTCAAATTAGACATAAAGACAAAAACATTGGCTTGAAAGTTAATAAATAATTAAATAAATAAACCAGTTAATGGCAGGTGCAGAAAACAGCACCGTCCAAAATACATTGTATTGTCCAAAATTCACCAGAAACTCACCCAAATGAGCAAGTTTCGTGAGATTCTCCATTTTATACTGGATTCCTTTTTGTGTTAATTCTGTGATTCTATCTGTAATTTCCGCATTGCAGAAATCACAGGGCCCTACATATCTCAGTCCTATTTTTATTTTTATTTTTTTACACCTGGGAAATTTTTTCATGTACCCCCTGTAACATGCTCACGTACCCCAAGGGGTACATGTACCCCTGGTTGGGAATCGTGTTAATGGTTGAAAAAAGTCAAAAACTGTGGAACAAAAAACATGCTGAAAAATGTGTGAAAAAATGTTTTCAATTGTTGAAAAGAAAAGGTTCAAGGCAACTTTCTTGTCATTTAGCATGGTTAGCATCACTGCACAAACACCTTCCCATTTTAAACCAGCCAACATGTGGAGCCTCAACATGCAGATTTTGTAATAATCCATTGCCTGGCAAACAAATCACAGCTGGGGGAAAAGTTATTAATGGTGATTAAATGTAAAACATGACATTTTTACACACAGACGCATTCCAATTATTAGTTTTTGAGTCATCTCTTCAGACTGATGTATTTAGTGATTATTCAAGAGTCTTGTTACAAATCCACCCAACAACCAGTGAGTCTCTGCTAGTTTCTCATGCTGTCTTACCCCGGAGGAGGACGTCTCGCTCTGTAGTTTTCCAGGAGGAATGGGTTGGATCGTTTCTTCCTCTCTTTTTATATCTTTCCCAGATGATGGTGTTTGAGACAAGTCTTCCATAAATTCAACAGCTGGTACTCTTGAGCAACTTTCAGATTCAAACCCATAATTGTTCTGTCCTTCATWCATCCAGATATCTGACTGTGATTCTTGTGTCCAGCCCGGGTTAAAATGTTCACACTCCAACTTGTCCTCAGCAGATTGATTCAATAATGGGGRCACAGTCTTTGACTTTGTTTTGACTAATAAACCTGATGCATCAGGGTGAAAAGGTCCTGAGTCTAACCACTCACTGACATCACAACACTCACTTTCTRTTTCAACACTTTCAGGACTCGCAGGTCTTAGGCCATCATTAAACCAACATTCAACAGGTAAAGCCACAAACTCAGATTCTGATGACATTGATACAGGTGAAGAGGATTTATCAAATGGGGTGGGCTCCATGAAATAAGAAGACAGTATTCGCATAAACTCTGGTACAGGTGAGTCAGGCAAAATCCATCTGAACTCATTGATGGAGGACRTAGATTCAGGAGATGATGGCCTGCTAGTCTCATCAGCTGCTGAAAACATGATGAACTCATCTTCAGAATCCAGATCCAGAGATTCTGCTGAAGAGTAATAATGCTGTATAGTGGGGTACACCTCAAATGCTGGGCTAAAGTGAGGAATGGGGGAATCTGGAGAAAGTGACCTGCTCTGGTTGAACTCAGCTATTGGTTCTGGAGATGATGCTCTTCTGTCAGCTGCATACATGGCTGACTCCAATGACATAGGTCTGTACTCAAGCAGTGACTGCAATGATAAAGGCCTCTCACTCTCATCCTGATCCTCAGACAGAGCAGATTCTGGAGATGATGGCCTAAACTCCACCAAGTCTGACACCAAACACAAGTCCATATCATCTATATCTGAYAGTGGGGTTTCAGGGGAAGATGATGTTGATCTGAAAACCTTTTCACACTCTGGTAATGCCACACTAAACTCTGGTAAAGGAGAATCTGGTGAGAGTGGTCGAAACACACTCCCAGATGTGATGGATTCTGGTGATTCAGCTCTTGATTCATATTCATGATTTGAGCTGTCTGACTGGGGTAACAGAGTTCTGTCACTTACATCTTTGTCAAATGAAGCAAAATATACCGAATCATTTTCTATATCTGACAATTGTGACACTGGAGATGAACTGTAATTGTGTATGTCCACCCTCTCAGCAACATTCTGTGTGAACCAAGGCAGTGGTGAGTCTGGAGATAACCTTGTGTTTTGGTCAAGTGACTGAGTAGACTCTGGAGACTCTGATCTGATGTTTGTAAGTGACATGGTTTGGCATTCTAGTATGGAGTCATCTGAGKGTGTTCTGTCATGTAGGTTCACTGACTCATTAGAATCTGTCCTATTACCAAATCCCATAGATATCAGAAGCTCCTCTAAAGCATATTCAACATCAGATTCAACAGACTCAGGAGATGGTGACCTATAACCAGCATTAATAATGACACGTTTGCAYGCTGCTGGTGTGTAGTCAGGTACTGGTGAGTCTGGAGACAAAGCTTGGTGTTCATCTCCAGATGCTGAGCCTGGTGAAGAGGGTCTGTTGTCATAAGAAAATGCTCCTAGACTTAAAACAATGTATTCAACCTCAGAGCATGTTGAATCAGGAGACAMTGASCTGCGTCCAAAAGYAGTTTCATGTAATTCAAACACAGGTTGAGCAAAGTCAGGGACAGGGGAATCAGGTGAAAGTCGGACTAATCGTACTGATTCTGGAGAAGAAGGTCTGCTTTTAGTAAATGTTATGAATGGTAGGTCTGTTTCTAAATCTGAAAACACAGATTCAGGTGACGTGGACCTCAGATCCATGTGAGGCATRATAGACTCATGTAATGTAAAATTAGGAATGGGTGAATCTGGTGAAAGAAATGGAAAATCTCCATCAGCTATTACTGAACAAGGGGAAACTGCTCTGTCTTCAAAAAGCCAAGGTATGCACAAATCTGTGTCTGAATCTCCTCCTGAAAACATTGACTCAGGAGATGTGGATCTGTTTTCTGTCCCTGAAATGTTGGATAAATAGATGGAATACTGAGGTACTGGAGAATCAGGAGACAAACCTCGGACTTCAGAATCAGAAAGCTCTGATCCCGCTCTGTCCTCACAATCATACATTGGTGAAATCAAAGGGGCATATTCTTCTTCTGAAGCCTCTGATTCAGGTGATGACAACCTCGAGACAAAGTGTGACACAGAGGACTCTTGTTGTGTTTGTGTGAATGCAGGAATTGGAGAGTCAGGGGAACATGGTCTACGTTCATCATTGGATGCAGCTGAACCAGGAGATGTTGCTCTGTCTTCAAAAAGCCAAGTCGTACACAAATCTGTGTCTGAATCTCCTCCTGAAA
>NW_013952571.1:275755-281402 GCF_001266775.1 Austrofundulus limnaeus | reverse complement strand
TGAACCAGGAGATGTTGCTCTGTCTTCAAAAAGCCAAGTCGTACACAAATCTGTGTCTGAATCTCCTCCTGAAAGCACAAATTCTGGTGATATGGGCATCAAATCTATATGGCATACTGTGAGCCTGTTAAGTGTGTATTCAGGGATGGGYGAGTCTGGTCTGAATTCATCTCTGGATGTAGCAGAACCAGGAGAAGCTGACCTGACTTCTGAAAGACAAGGTATACTCCCATCAGTCTCTAACCCCTCATCTGAGTAAAGTGAGTCAGGAGATGTGGATCTACATGCTACTKCTTCTGGTTCATAGTGCGTGTACTGAAGGATTGGGGAGTCTGTAGACGTAAGCTGAAAAGAAGAAATCGACTCTGGTGAATTTGGTCTTTCATCCTCCTCAGAGAGCTGAGACATTGGTGCAAACTCCACATCTGATTCTATAGGGTCAGGTGATGATGGGCTACAACCACYGATAACAGCACAGCCTGGTAAAACCTGTCTGAAGTCAGGTATTGGAGARTCAGCTGCAAGTGTTTTACTAGCTGATGCTAAAGAGTCAGGAGATGAAGGTCGGTCATCATAAAACACTGCCCAACTGACGTCATGTTCTGACTCTGAGGATACAGACTCAGGGGAGTAAGACCTGCTCTCTGATTTTAAATCTGGTGACAAAAAACTATTTCCAAGTTTTGGTTCTGACTCAGAGGTATTTTTTCTCCTTTGGGTTTCATACAACAAATTCATTGAGGAGGCATGCTCAACATTTGGTGGAGCAGACTGATGAGACACCAAACTAAACCTAACAAATGAGGGAAAACGTTCAGTTATTCTTGCAATGAGAGGCCCAGTTGAATCTTCGTGTTCATCTTCAGACTCTAACAAATCAGGTGAAGGAGGTCGGTGCTCATGTAATCCTGATGCAGGCGAGTCATCTTTACAGTCTATATCAGAATAACATGCAGGCTCTGGTGAAGTGGATTTGCATTCAGTAGGTAAAATAAATGGAGTTGGAAATGCAAGTGGTGTAAAATTAGATATGGGTGACTCAGGTGAAAGTATCCTGGACTCATGTTCATCAGGTGTAGGGCTTCTCTCTTCTACCTCATTAGGAGGAAGACTTAGAGTCTCCAGTTCTGAGTCTGATATGCCCACTGTAGGAGATGAGGTCACTGAGGCCAAGAAACTTGGGTCTTTATTTTGAACAAATGATGGTAAAGGAGAGTCTGGAGACTTGTTTATGGATATGGTTGAACTAGGAGAAGATGTTCTTAGTTCTGCTAGTAAAAGAGACATTGGAGACATTGACTTGGGTACCATCTCAGTTTCTGAAGACCATGATTGTGGAGAAGACGGTCTGTTTTGTATACACTCAGTTAAACKCTCTATACCTGAGGAGCTTACTGAGGAAATTGAAAACTGYAAAACTTGGGAATCYAGGCACAAATCTTTAAATGGCTCTGGAGAACCTGATCTTTGTCCAGTTAATGCCCTTTCTTGATGTGATAAAGGCCCAGAATCTGATTCTGTACTGTTCAACTTCACATTATCCTCTAGTTCTGTCATATCTGCCACCTCAGAAACATACTCAGTTCTTGTTGCAACAAACTCAAARCCTGTTGTACCGAAGACCATCTCTCCAACATACTGAGGGTCACGTATCTGAGAAATAAGCTTCCAAAGTTCCGGACCATAAACATGTTTAGAGACAGCCCTACTAATTTCTTCTACAGACTGATGGTTACTGCACAGGAGCCCCTCTGTGATCTCAGACACTTCTGAGTCAGGTCCCTGGTTAGAAATACTTGTATCTACTTCAAAGTCTGCAGATTGTGAACATTTTGAAATGATTGATTCAGAGGATGATAATCGATGAGCAAAAATAGAAACTGATTCGTTGAACACTTTGAACTCTGGTRTTGGTGAATCATCTCGATAATCATTTCCAGAAAGCACCAAATCAGGTGGCAGTGTYCTCCCACTGCAGCACGCTGGCTGACACCAAACCTCATCATCCAGRTCAGAGACAGGAGAAGATAATCTGTCAAGTGTAGAAAAATGAGTTTCTAGTAAAACCCGTCCATCGTCTGGAATGGGTGACTCTGGTAAGAGCAACCCATTTTCATCCACAGACTCCACAGAYGGAGGTCGGCTTTCACCATACAATGATTCTAAAGAGGCAGACCTGTACTCAGAGTCTGAGGCCAGGGAAATGGGTGATGATGATTTCTCAACACCTGTTTGAGCTCTCAAGGCATTAGAGTCAGAGAAAACTTTACTAAAGTCTGGAATGGGAGAATCTGAAGGGAGGTGATAGGTTTTACCAGCTGACTCTATAGATGAAGGTCGRTCCTCACAGTGTAACAAATCCAGTGAGACAGAGCCAGACTCTGGATCAGAGRCGACAGAAACAGGTGATGAGGACCTCTCCAATGTGGTCCATTCAGTTTCTACTACAACCGTTCTAAACTCTGGGACAGGGGATTCTGGAAAGATTGGATAGTCTTCATCAACTGAATCTACAGATGGAGGTCTGCTCTCACCAAATAAAGATTCTGTTGAAACAGACCTACACTCAGTATCTGAGACAAATGAAACAGGTGATGAGGACTTCTCCAGTGTGGATAAGGCAGTGTAGTCTAGTACTAYTTGTCCAAACTCTGGGATGGGAGACTCGGGTGAAAGGGCTCTGTTCCCATCAACCGAATCTAGAGATGGAGGTCTGTTCTCAGTCAATAAAGAACTCAAAGACACAGATTCAACATCTGAAAGAACTGACTCAAACGATGTTGGGCGAACAGATACCGCACCTATAAAAGACTCTGATAAACACATCCCAAAATCAGGAACATGAGAGTCAATTGGCAGAGCTTTATCTGCATTCACAGATGATCCTGAATCATGAGTTGAGGGTCTATCATCAAACAGATGTGACTCATTTAAATCAGTTTCTGGTTCCAGATCTGACRATACTAACTCTGGAGACTCTGGTCTTATAGAAAGATGTGACGGACCTGAAAAGGAGGCGATGGATTGAGGAATCGAAGAGTCCGGTGTTAATGTTTGCCCTGACTGTGAGGCTTGGGCTAAAAATGGGTCCAGTAGCATCACAGGCTGGTTTTCTGGCAGTGCTTGTTTGCACATCTCTACTTGCAAAGCTGATCTTTCCTGACAAGWTCCTGACTGTGTTCCACAGAACTGAAACTTTACTACTTTGCTGATGAAGGTGTCTCCTACATACTGTGGATCACGGATTGGAGAGATGAGCTTCCTTAGTTCTGTATCGTAAACTAAGCTGAAGCCTTGCTGTGGGTGTTCTGTTAAAGATAATGTATGGTGCTGGTGTTTAATAGCTGAAGACTCTGCAGCTTCTTTAGGTACACCTGTGGTTAATGATAGACTCAGACCCTCAGATGCAGGTTCTGCTGATGATGAAGGTAAAGACCTAGCTTTGTCAACAGATTGTGGGTTCTCATTTGTTTTTAATGGAACATYTTTATGATGTTTTTTAACTTTCCTAGATTTTTTTCTCTTATTACAACCTGTCAGATCACTTAMGGGACTATGAATGTCCTCATTTAACCTTTCTTCATTTGACAAATCATGTGTTGTTTCTGTTTTAAATTCWTCAGCTGATGAAACCTCAGCTGAATGAGTACTCATGCCTAACAGTGTGGATTTGGACACTAAGTCTAGAGAAAGAGGCTTTTCTTCAACATCAGACAAAGAAATATTGACCCAGTCATCATCTTCCTCAGCTGGGACCTCAACTGGTGTTGGTGGTTTGTTCTCTGRATCAAAGATCAGTTTTTTTGATGTTTCTCTGTCATCACCAGAATCCAATGCTACCTTTGTAAATCGAACAGATTCTGTGGAGCTAGCTGAATATCTCCTAACAGATAAAACCAAATCAGATTCATCCCCTGATGGAACAGAAGAAGGTGAGAGAGCTCTGTTTTCATGATTAAACAATGAGGGAGTCAGAGAGCCATAATCTAAATCAGAACAGGCAGACTCAGGTGAGGATGGTCTGAACCCACAGGTGACAGGGTCAGGAGCAAACCTTCTAAAATCTTGGACCGGTGAGTCAGGCGGAAGCTGACAGAATGGGGTGATGGACTTTGTGGATTCAGGAGACGATGTCCTGATCTCGTCAAAACCAGGAGCGACACACGGATCAGTTGTATAAAACCAACTCAGTGTTTCTAAAATAACAGACTCAGGYGACGAGGCTCTGTCTTCTAGGTCCAAACTGAAGGACTGAGGTGAAATGGACCCCTCATCACAGCAGTCACTGCCTGGTGATACGGGCCTGCCAAAGGGTCTTCTGTTTGAAACCATTGGTGTTAAAGGCCTTTCTTCTGCTTCTGATGCACATGGAAAAGTACTCCCCCCTGGAGCTCTCAGGAGCTGCTGGGTCTGAGTTTCCGGCCCCTCGTGTTCAGGTTCCCATGGAAGAACAGGTGGAGGGAGGGGGGACAATGGCCTAAACTGTGGTACTGGAGAATCAGGTGCAAGAAAATTCAGCTCATTCATTGATGACACAGACTCAGGAGAGGAGGCTCTGCTCTCTGTCAGTAATGTTACCGTATCAGCACAAGTCAAACCCTCTAATACTGCTTCAAATTCAACWGCTTTATGTTTGGTAGAAAAGGTATCTGAGGTAATTATTTCATCCTTTTGAACCAATAAAAGTGGATTTTTAMAGTTGGCATCAAAATAATCAGCTGAATCTACATTTATGGTTGGATTAGTGTCATGAAGGGGTTCAGGATCATCTGAACTTAAGGTCTGGGCATGATCAGGGACATCTTCCTGAAGCCCACCTCTCCTGACCATCTGAATGATGTCATCAGAGGGTGAGCACACAGGTAATGTGGACACACCTTCACTGCATAAAAYTGCTGCCTCAGCATTTTCTCCATACAGGAATTTATAAAGTCGATGAGACACTTGGTCCTCGTGCCTCCTGGCTCTTTGTTGGACTGACGTTTGCTCAGGAATAGATTCTTTTAAACAAAACTCATCGGTTTCTGTAAGCTCCATAGACAGTTCTCTAAAGTCTTGTTCAGCTTCATCACCTTCCACCAAACTGTCTCCAAAGTCCATCATGGACAGCGGTTGATCTTCACACACACCAGTTCTGGAGATGTTGAATGTCTCCCTCCAAGGTGATGGAAATAAATGATCTGATAAGTCTTCAGAGTGGGTCATTTGGAGACACTCCAAGCTCCAGTCTTCTCCCCCCTCTGCCCCCTCAGGTTCAGCAGCTCCTTCAGTTGAAGGAGGCGAAATCTGTGCGCTCAGCCTGGGGGCCCCTTTATACACCGGATCTATGACATGAGAGCGGAGCTTGTAGGGAGAAGTGCAATACAACGAGAAGAACGGACTTACTTGTTTATAACTTCCTGCGTGTAGTGAGTCTGTCACTTCCTCATAGATTGTTTGTGACGACCTGTAAAACAAAACAAGAACACAACATCTTCATCTTGATATTTACTTACATAGAATAATGAAGATAACATTTGATCARCCACTGTTCTAATGATCAAAAACTGAAAACTTCAGAAACATACAATTGCTGTTTGTACAAGTAATGAGAGCCTTGTGGGCTGGAAAACTATTTGGTATTTTAGCTATTTTAGCTATATATATA
>NW_013952571.1:274585-275533 GCF_001266775.1 Austrofundulus limnaeus | reverse complement strand
CTTAAATATTTAAGTACATTTTATGTAAGAAACTTTCTTTTGATACTTAAGCACAGTAAATCGCCACATTGAGATGTACCAGCAAACATTAAGGCAGTTGGAAAATTATTATTGTCTGCCTGACTGAAAACATTTTCTTCTGTTCCCAAACAACTGATTACAGATTTGGCTCTCCCCCACATGGCCTTGAAGAGCTGTGGATCAAACGGTGTTTATGTCAACTTGGCTTGGYTCCCACCTCTTCTCCCTCTCACTCCATCTAATCTGATGCCCTGAAGGTCAGTCTGGAGCTGCACAGAATGAACAATTYAACCCCAGTATTCTGAACTTTTGGCCTAACTATGGGTTTTTCTTTTGGGGGCTGGATTCTTCGGACTCCTCCTTCAGATACATACAACATACATGGCTTCAGATACACACCCTCTAAACTCACTACTTCTCTGGCTAATAAATTCTTGCTCTGCAGAGGKTWTTTTTCCCTATAAACACCATAGTGTGTCATTTTTCATTGATATATGTTTTGTTTTTTCCTCATCTATCCTTGTGTGGTATTTTTGTTTTTGTTTTTAAAGGTAGTGCAACCCCYGTTGGCAAGGGCGGAGTGGGTAATCGGGACAATCGAGACGAATACCGCTGGGCCGGACCATTAATGGGCCGGTCAGATGGGCGCAGTTAGTATGGGGATGATAGGACGGAAAAAAAAGTCTCCGATCAAACTGATGATGAACTTCTTTTAGTTCACTGATGCTCTCACAGAGCTGCAGCAGCAAAGAGCCCGCTCCCCCTCCCTTTTTCACACAGAGCTGGAGGAGCAAAGACAGCCCGCTCCTCCCTCCCCTCCTCCTTGTGACAGATCAGAGCGGTGTCGCACACAGTCAAGATTTTATTCTTCTATTCTTGTGGGGACTTTGCATTGACTTCCATTCATTTACCGGCCATTTCTACAGC
>NW_013952571.1:262964-271370 GCF_001266775.1 Austrofundulus limnaeus | reverse complement strand
CTTCAGCGATTTGCGCCTCAGCGCGTCGATCGTCCAAATCGTTCAAATCGTGCTGCTCTAATCGCGCTTGAGGTGCCGCATATCACTTCCCGACGTTGCTTGAAGCGCGTCCACCATAGACTTTGCATGTAAACCTGAGGCTCCTGATGCTGAAATCGCGTTCGGTGTGAACGCACCATTAAATGCATTTTCATTGTGCTCTGTACAATGATGATAAAGGCATCATCAAATCAAATCAAATGTTAAATACCTTAAGACTTTTAATCAAGTAATATTTTTGAGGATACTACAACTTTTACTAAAGTAATTTTATGGTAAAATGCTTGTACTTTCACTCAAATATAACTTTGAGGTACTTTATACAACACTGGATAGCTGTTGTCTTTTTGTCCACTGTGTCTCTCACTTCTATAGACTTGTGATTTTCTCACTAGTTTTCAAAACATGAAGAGCTTCCTACACTTATGTTATATTTTAACTAAAAATATTATCTTTGGGAAGATTCGAAAGTTGGCCAGGATGTTTGGCCATCAACACAATATCCTGAACTTTAATAAACCTCTAGATTCACCATGTTGTGGTGACCTGCAAGGGAAATTCCATGTTTTAAGACATTAAAACAGAAACAATACCAAGGAGGTCACTACTTTTGCAACCAGTTATACATTAATACAACCACTAAAAGTCTAATTTATCCTTATTTAGTCTTAAAATAAAGATGTACCTAATATTATTTGTTGGTATTGAAATCCTAAGCAGACTTTCAGTGTAAAAGACCTTGTTAATACCCAAGTGTTGTTACTTTCAAGCTGGTGTTGATCTGTTTTTGATTACAAAAAGCTTGCAGACTACCAGGTTTAAAAATGTTAAAAATCTCACTGTATTGTTTCTGCCTCCTCGTGGAGTGTCTCTCTCTGGGCACCTCGCAGAGGACCTGTTGCTGTAGATTGTCCTGATGTCTCATGAAGTGAGGACAAACTGAAGGACAGCTCCTCTGCTGACACCATGGGTACCTCCTGTCCTGAAGCTGGACTTCTTCCTGCAGCGTCTCTGCATCTACTGGGCCTTGGACTATCCATGTCTTCATGCAGGGCAGAGAAACCTGTCCAGGTATGAAGACATGGATGCATATACACAGGGTTAGTGTATACGCAATAAAACATCCATATCACTATTCTGTTTAACATGCACCTTCACCATGGTCCAGAGCCATGGTCTGCTCAATCTCTGCGTAGGTATGTGACGACGTCTCCTCTTCAAATTTGTTCATTTTGGTTTCAATAAGGTGAACGATATCCATCCTGTTGATCATYGTCAGCCTCTTGAGAAGTGTCACTTCTGACAAAACAAGAAACAAATGTTAAAGGATCGGTTTAAAAGTCAATATATTTTTTTAAAGAAATAGTTCTGCAATTTCATGCACTTTAAAACAGCAAAACTGTTCCTTTCAGTTTGTCTGTAGGAAGCAGCAGTAGRGGATTATTTTACCTGTGGCCTGCTGTCCCTCACTCTCTGTCCAGAGTTTTAACAGGGCGTAGCTCTGGTCCTGCAGTGAGTTGGGGTTCTCAGTTCTTATCATGTCGATCTTCTCCTCACTCAAGTCCAATGCTCGTGCTAACTCTGCAGCCAAGAAAAACAACTTTACAAAAAAAATYAACTCTTTTCTTGATTTTGAGTTGAAAACTAATCAAGAAGCTCTTCAAGCTTGTTATGTTGGTGAGTGMTGTACAGTGTGTCTCACCTGTCCAGCTGAAGCCCAAGTGGTCAGCTATAATGGCCAACCGTTGTTCTTTTCTTTCTGCTTCATCCTGTGGATCTACTGCAAATACCACCAAAAAGCCATGAGCCGAGACTCAAACTACGCTCACACAATTTATCTAACAAATACAGTATAAAACTTTTCACTGGCTTTCTTGCTCTGATTTAACAGAAAGTTTGATCTGCATTCTAAGTTTCATGTAAAATGTACAAAGATAAAATTGAGGAACAGTGTGCTAGAACACTGACTAAATGTGTCTGTAAACTTGGTTTTTGACCAAAGCCTAAAAGTGTCCAAATGAAGCTGATTTATTTCCATTGGAAGCTTTAAGATGTTTGGGTCAACTAATGTTTGAACAAGTAAAACAAAGCCTTTAGGTCAATCTTGAGATTTTCAAACACAAAGAGGGATAGAAAGACACAGAAACAACACAAGTACAGCTCCAGTAAGACAGCAACATGGGTTCTTCAGCTACAATGGGACAGAACTACAAGACRGAGAGGCAGCACCTTTACAACTAAYGCACTACTGAGGTACGGGAGATAGAGAATAGCCCTTTAAAACAGGCTGGTACCTTGACTTTGGACTTTATCGTCTGGAATTCGCTGCATCTGTGTCTCAACAGGGTCGTCCCACAATGGTCTAATAGGAAAGATGTCTCCTGAAGGTTGGAACTGCAGCACTGGGAACGTTTCTCTCTCTATGACTGATGGATCAATCAGACTGCTGTCATCATCAGAGAGGGCAGCAACAGCCTCTTCCTCCTTTTCTGCCTCTGCCTGAGCCAACCTTGCCACCAGTTTTGCGGCTTCATCACTGATCGCTTCAAAGAACTCACTGGAGTGTTTCTGAGGGTTGCTTTTGTCTTTAATGGATGTTGACGTATGAGGTAACTGCCCACTTTTGCCCCGGACTGGCAATCTGGACTGAAAACCTTTCGATTTTGCCAATTCAGAACTTGAGGGACGACCCTGTTCTTTCTTAGCTGGTGACTTGGATTCTCCCTCACAGAAGCTCTTGGCTTTGGAAGACGTCTTGGTTTTTACATCCACAGAAGGACCTGCATCTGCCTCAGATTTTCTCCTTGTATCTTTCCTTACAGGAACCTTATTCTTTTTGTCTTCTCGTTTGAYGTTAGACTCAGTCTTGACAGTGCCAGCCTTGACAGGAATCTTRGATTTAGAATCCAAAGTGAAGGAGCCCTCCTTTTTAAGTGTGGTTGAAGAGGGCATCGCATGTGACGGAGAAGGAATCATAGATTTTCCTCGACCCTGAGTAGAAGATTTAGCTTGAGCTTTGACTGTACTTTGAGTCTTCTTAGTGCTSTGGGAAGCAGTTTGTTTAGACTTGCCTGTTGTTTTGGGGACTTCCACCACTGACTTACCCTCTTCTGGGGATGAATCAGATGACTCCTGCACCTGCTCAGGGTAAACTGATCTAGTGACAGTGGTTTCTGCAGTTTGTACATTTGTGAGTGTTTGTTCAGAGGAACTTGTGTCTAAAGCTGAAGTTCCTTCATTTACAAGTTTGTCTGTTTTAGTCTCAAGAATTTCAGGAGGTGTCTGATCATTCTTTGTAATTTTGGCTGAGGATARTGTGCCCATTTTAGGAATTTTAGACTTGATAGTATCAGTTTTACARCCTGATTGATCTCCTTCAGGTTTGGATTGATCAATCTTAAGCTCTAGTGATAGATTAAGGCCTATTGCTGACTCTGCCACTGATCTTCCTTCTAGTCTGACCTCTTCTAAGACTGGTTCTTCTAAAGGCTGTTCACCTATTTGAAAAAAGGCAAAGCCCCCTCCCTCCTCCTCATAGCTTCTTTTAGTCATATCAATAGCACCACTACGCGTCATCTCAAACAGCTTCCCTTCTTGGAAGAGGAAAGGATTAGGCTCACTGGTGGGAGTGCTCTCTTCTGTAGGTGTTCTACCAGGGGTCGTGTCAGGAGTGGCTTGCAGAGACGGACGCTCCACCACCAGATTGAGAATCTTCTGCTCTTCTTCTTTTACACGAGCTGCAAAAGCTGCATCATCCTCTCGCATGGCGGACCAGGACTTTGTGTCCACTCTAGCAGTAACTCCTTTGGATTCAGTTCTGGGATGATCCGAGGCCTGGTCACCTTCGTCTGTGTCGTGGTGGATGCCGACMTTAAGTTTTGTTTGATCGGAGGCAGCAGCTGTAGAATGCCCAGCCACTGCTCCCCCTGACTGTCCCCAGTTATTTTCCTTCACCTCATTTGTTGCATTCCCACCTGGTTTTTGCAGACCTGTCTGTGCCTGACTAACATCTAACTTCTGATTGTCCTTACAGTCTCTTTTATTTTTACTTGACTTCATTAAGATCTCCTGTTTTTGCTCATCAGTTCTGTTTTCAGTGTTTGATGTTGATGTTTTGTTCCAAGCATCTGAATCAGCTTGGACAGACGAGGGGACTTGTTCTCCCTGTGCAGGTTTCAGTTTAGACTTTGAGTGATGCTGGTCTGAGACAAAAGAAGGTCCCTCTGACGTGACAGTAGCTGATGTTGTGCTCTTGCCCTCTTTGCTGTGGGTTCCTTCATGCAAACCTGCTGAAAAAGGAGAGGGAGGTTGCACTTTATTATCGGGATCAATATTAAGAACTAACTGTGAATCTTCTGTGGGTCTATAAAGCCGACATTCACTTTGCGAAAGCTTCTCACTGCTGAGTTTTAGAGTTTTAGAGCTGTTATCCCCTATTTTTTCATCTGCTGAGGGCAACAAATCTTTTCTAGACTGTTTTTTACTCTTTGTCTCTTGTTCCATTTCATCAAATGTTTTTATTTTAGCAGCAATCTTAAACATTTCCTCTTCTGGAGTGATCTTTCTCTTAGTTTCAAAGCTGTCTGTGGAATCCTCTTCATCTGGGTCTTCAGGGATAACAGCTGCTTTGGATGGCACACACAGGAATGTATTGTCAGGGGGTTTGGGGTTTACCTCGTAACTTACCTCTTCAGAACTAGGAGTTTCAAGAGAGAGGGGACTCTTACCAGAACTCGTCATCTGTGACGTCTGCTCACAACTGTCATCAACAGCACTAGCCTCGTGGTCTTGAAGCAGCCTACCATGCAAAACATCTTGGGTGAAGTCTGCGGCTTTGGAGGGTTCTGGGTGGCTACAGGGTCTACCAGGATCTAGTAAGAATGGGTGGTTTTTTTGTTCTACTGGGCTGCTTTCCAGGGAATCGTGAAGGGGTGAATCCCTGGTAGGACTGGGTTCAATAGAGTCTGGGGACTTATGGAGAGAATTATCTTCCAAAACAGGGCTACCTTCAAGAGAGTCTCTATGGCTTATTGTCAGAGAGTCATCAGCTAATGGGCTGAGATTGTCTGACTCTGGTTTCAAAGGCAGCTCAAAATGTGCATGGAGTTGAGAGGGGGATCTAGAGGCTGGAGAACCAACTAAAGATGATCCTAACTGATGCTCAGGGCTGTCATCGTCACTAAGAAACGTTTCAACAGTCTCTGAAACTCTCTTTGTAAGCTTCTGAGGTTTAGATGGCTTAGACTCACTCTTCCTAACATAYATAGACTCACTTGTTGTGTGGTCTTCTGTAGCCTCACTGGCAGAGACAGGAAGGGTCAGTTCTGCAGACAGCTGGTCCTCAGAGGTCCCTACACCCAAGTCTCCAGACTTTTCTGTCTCTTTAATGTCAGTAGGTTTTGTGGGAGCTGATGGCAGAGCTGTATCTGTTTGCTGAGCAGACAGGCTTTCAGGGCTTGTTCCTGGAGTGGCCAGTCCTTCATGTTTGCAGCTGTCTTCAGAGCTCAGGTGAGGGGTTCCATTTCCAGAACTTGCACTTARTGAGTCTGCCACAGCCTCATGTTTACCGCTATCAGAGCTATCATCAAGGCCACCGTTTCCAAAGTCTCTAGTTTCACTTAGCTCGGAGTGAGCAGCTGACACTGGGTCTTGTGATGTAGTGTCTTTGTGGACCGGTTTGGAATCCACTGATACTTCTTGTGAGACCTGTGAGGTTGCTGGTTTAATGGTAGATGTTGACTGAAGAGTTTCAGATTTGGTGGTTTTCTCTGATCTTGTTGACGTTGTTTTGAGCTCAAATAAACCAGACTTTCTTTTTGAAGGGTCCTGTCCTGTTTGGAATGCTTGCATCAGCTCTTTAACAGACATAGTTTCCTCAAGTTTTTCAGATTGAGATTTAGGGGATTTGGGAAGGGTCTGTTTGGATGTAGGGCTTTCTTTGGCTTTTGGTGATGGTTTACCCATGACAGGCAAATGTGAAGGCTTGCTTCCTGTGAGCTTTTTACTCTTTTGCTCTGCCTCTACTTTCTGTTGTAAGGCTTTGACTTTGTCCTTTATTGACCCTATGGGAGTTTCTTCAATCACTGGGGACTTGGGAGATGCTGGAGTGGGACCTGCAGGAACACTAAGAAGAGCCTCTGCTGATCCTTCTGCCTGCTCCTGGGCTTTTCCCTTCTTTCTCACTGGTTTTTTAACATCACCAGTGGTGGCACTGTCATGAACTTTGGTTGGAGTGCTTGGTTTTGCACTTTTGCGTAGAACAACGTTAGTAATTTTTTCTTGTATACCCGTCTCCTTTTTAACTTTGACCTTGGAGCTCCCTGGTGCATCAGCAAGGTATTCCTTAAGGTCACCACTGCCCTTGATGGCTTTTGGTCTGGGAGTCCCTCTGTTAGGTCTACTTTCACGTAAGACAGGCTCCTTAACTTCTACCACAGCCATCTGTTTGGCCTCCTCTACCTCATTGTCTGAGAGGATAACCCACTCCTCGGCCATTCTAGCTGCTCCCTCCTCTGCTACGTCACCTTCACATGTCCCACTCCTCAGTATCTCACTGACTTTCTCTAGGTCCTCTTTGACTTTCTCAAGGTCTTTCTCCATTATTTCTAATGGTTCTCCAGAAACCTCCTCAGATCCCTTTTCTAGACCACACCCTCCTATAGAAGGAGAATTCTCTGTTGAGTCTGCAGTCAAGATGGCAGTCATTTTAATCAAATCCTGTTTCATCTCCGTCACGTCGAAAAGAAGATCTGGTTCTCGAATCAGGTCAGATTTCAGGACTGATGACTCCGTCTCTTCGTCTTCCATATGGAAGAAGAACAAGTAAGGAGTAAACAAAATCAAAAATTCAAATGAAAGGAGACAGACATTGGAGAAGGTGGTCAGGATAAGGTTGGAAAAACACTTCAGGGATCATAGGACAGCAAAATTCACAAAGGATTTAACAAACAGGTACCAGAGGAATCAGGCTTATACTTTCTTATGACTCTAGGGATGGTGGTAAAGGCTTAATGGAACTGATGGGAAAATATATGAGCTGGAAATAACTTGCTTATACTTTCACACCCACACTCACAAGACACAGCTGTAAAAATAAAATAAAATAAAATAAAGAAAAAATGATGCCAACTCTGAGTGAAACCATGGAAGTCAACAAGTGAAACTGAAAAAGAGAAGACTGAAGGAAACAGAAACAACTTGAAAATATCTCAAGATTGTTCAGATGTATTACAAATGTCAATCAGATGAGACAAAAATGGTTTGAAATCTGAGAATACTACAAGCACCTATTAAAGAAAGCCAGTGATGAGCTATAAAACAAAGATGTGACATGTCTTTTTCTGACTAAAACTAAATGAAGATCTCTCCTCTTCTCTGTTTAGCGTCATACTTTTATTCAAACTAAATTTGAAATAAAAACACAAGAAGAAYAAAAAATATGTAATAAATGCCAAAACAAATGAAACTGTGATGCCATATTACAAACACAAACAAAGTAAAAACAACTAAACTTTAATTAATGATGCATAACCTCATACAAGCACACATACACATAATGGAAGGCAAGTTATTTCCATGCAAAGCAAAGGGAAGAAGTGATGGAGAGGTCATGGAAGAGAGTGATTAACAGCAACTGAACAAACTATTTAAAGCTGCAACTTGACCAGAAGWACTCCTGATAACAGCTGTTCAGCATCAGTTATGACTGTTGTCCACTTCAACATCCAGAACACAGTGGCTTGCAAAAATAATTCACCCCCCCATGATAATCTTTCTGTTTTGTTGCCTTACAACCTGAAAGGTTTTATTTGATTAAATATAATGATGGAAGTCCAGTGGTTAAAGGTGGCAGGCTCATGGAGAAGTTCCTGCTGAAGTTTTGGCTATTTATTTTGAAGCTGAAGATGTTTTGCTTATCATCCAGGAAGCTTTCTCAATTCAAAATACTCAAATTCACATTAGTGGTGGATTCTTCTTGACCTGCACTTTCCAATTTGATATAGTTTTAGAGCAATTTAAATCAAGGTCCCCCTTTAAAGCCCTTATTCTGGAACATTTTGTGTGGGTTTTTATTTATGTCCTGATGCATCTCAGTAATCCAGGTAAAAAATCAAAGGAAAAAAAATTGTATAGGTCCTCTGGACGGGTTCTTCTTTAATGAAACATTTCGTCTCTCTTCCAAGAGACTTCTTCAGTCTGAGAGTTTCAGGCAAAATTCAGGCTTTTGAGTCCTGCCTCCAGGTGACTGATACTCACATCACATGGCTATCGTTCACAGGTGACTGATACTCACATCACATGGCTATCGTTCACAGGTGACTGATACTCACATCACATGGCTGGACAAATCGTCCATAGGACCTATAC
>NW_013952571.1:259208-262152 GCF_001266775.1 Austrofundulus limnaeus | reverse complement strand
TTTCTACATAAATATTTTAACATCAGGTATCTGGAAAACATGACAAAATATGTTATTTGTATTTAAAAACTAGAAACCACGTAGCAGTAACGTAATGACCCCCGCACACACAAATGCACCAGAACTCAGAAGTCTTTATTCCTAATAAATGTCATGCTACTAGGTGCATCCCAAAATTGTAGTGTTTTGGGTGGGGGGGGCATTGGTTGACCTCATGGATAGCCCTTCATCAGAGCTAAACAACCAAATAAAGTCTGAAGCTTCTTTGTTTAATAGTTTTTGAGCAATAACCAGTTTTGTATGTCCAGATATCCCTTTTTCAGATAAATTGGGGGTCTGGGGGTTGGGGGGCACTGATTGGTGGGCCTGGTGGATAGAGCTTCATCAGAGCTAAACAACCAAAGAAATCTGAAGCTCCTTCACTTAATAGTTTTTGAGCAATAACCAGTTTTGTATGTCCAGATACCCCTTTTTCAGATAAATTGGGGGTCTGGGGGTTGGGGGGCACTGATTGGTGGGCCTGGTGGATAGAGCTTCATCAGAGCTAAACAACAAAAGAAATCTGAAGCTTCTATGTTGAACAGTTTCTGAGTTATAAGCATTTTTTGCATGTCCTGACACCCCCACTTTGAAAGGAGCCCCCTCCTCAAATATGGGGTCTATTGTAAAACTGTTGGCTGGCGCAGTGTAGGTCAGACTCACCCACAGTCCTGGCAAATTTCATGTTGACTGGTGCAGCTGTTTTTGTACTACGGTTGACCAAAAATCTCCGGAGGAAAATAAATAAATAATAAATAAACAGTTTGAAAACAATATGACTCCCACCTAAGCTTCGTGTGCGGGGGTCATAACATGAAATAAGTCAGGTAAAGTTAAAAATAAGTTCACCACTCTTCTTCCCCATCCTCCCCCTCCTGTGATCTGTGGCTGATCGTATCCTCACCCCCCCCCCCCCACACACACACACACACCGCACGCGTGATATGGACATTAAAAAGTGAACCTATTATAATAGCGCACCCAAAGCGTGACTGTAACCAAGCTTTTTGCCGTCGTGCTCCACTGAAATGTCTCTTGTCGGGGAGGGGTCTGTGGGTCAGGGTCGTCTGAGGAGGAAGGAGATGAATAGTGAACTTTTATTTAAGATTTAATTTTTTTTCTATGGTCCTCATGACTCAGCAGCAGAAGCATAAATATTACTGTTAAGAAAGCTGATGATAAAGTTGAATAAAAATCTAAGTCTGATGAAGGTAAATTAAATCTCTGACAGTGATCATTACATAGTGTGGCTCTAATTCCTCTCTTCACCATCTGTGTCGCAGTTTCCCGTCTCCAAAATGAGCGTACACATGGGTCAGAGCTGTGAGGCACCGCACATTTTCACRTCAAGTTTGGATTTTATAAATCACAACCTTGGCGTGAAAAGTGGCGTACGCAAGTTTTATAAATCTGACACCTTACCAGGTTCTAAAATTATTCAGATCTACTTCAAGTGCACACAAACACAACTGACATCACCATGCCATTTTTATTTAGAAACAAAAACAAAAGACTGAAAAAGCTGTGTGTGAAAAACTAAGGAACTAACTCTGTATGTCAGTGTGCAAAGACTTCAACAGTCTTAGAAGAGCAGCTGTTGTTGATCTATCTGGACAGGAATGTTATTATTATTCGATTATTCTGCATCTGAGCTGTGAACACTAAAAAAGACCTTTGAGGTCAATGTGGAATCTATTATTCTGCAAAGAGAGGCCAAAATCTCTCCACAACCAAGCGAGACTGATGCAGGTTTACAGAGAACCAATGAGAGTTCTGCTGGACCTAGCGGACCTCCTGTTCCACAAGCTGCTAGATCAGGATCTAGATGCAGTCCTTTTGTTTTAACTTCATGTTTGTTCAATAAAGAAACAGTGAAATATGTTGTTTTTGTTCACCTGAGGTTAGATTGAAATAATAAAAAAACTAATAAAAACCATTGTTTATTACGGAAGCCGAGAGCTGACATTTTCCGCTGATAATTTTTTCCCATGGTTTTCTTAGGATAACGACATGTCGTTATCAGGAAATAACGATTAGCGTTTTCTCCAGATAATGAKTTACGGTTTTCTTTTTGTGCATCATTCGGTATTCAACATTACACAGGCTGAAATTGCCGTTTGTCTGGTACAGATAACTTTCATATCAGCCTTTGTCATTTAAGGAGATGGATGGCCCGACTGCAGCTCAACAGGCATTTACACAGCGATCTTGTTGATATAATAAACCTCATCAGTGACCAGCTGAGGGGACCATGCTGCCTACATGATTACCAAATAATGCACAAAAGGAAAACCATAACTCGTTATCTTGAGAAAACAATTAGGAAACTAACTTATGTTTCCAGAGAAAATGCTCATTGTCATTTCTCAATGGCAACATAAAAAGTCCATGGAAAAAAGTTGTCAGTGGAAAACGCCCACTCTGAGTTTCCGTAGTTTGTATTATGCTTCAAAATAGAAAAGTTTTGGACATTTTTTCTCCATGACTGCCAGGAATGATTCATGGATAACTATTATTTTACTAATGCTCCATGAACAAAGCCTTTAGAGACGGGACCTTCTTCCTGGTTTGCTGTCATTCAGTCAATTCTTTGGGAAAATGTAGGTGAAACACAACCCAGATTCTTCTGCACCTGAGCTGCGAACACTAAAAAAGACAAAAAAAAAAAAGAAGAAAAAACTGTATAGGTCTTCTGGATGGGTTCTTCTCTAATGAAACTTTTCGTCTCTCCTCCAAGAGACTTCTTCAGTCTGAGAGTTTCAGGCAAAATTCAGGCTTTTGAGCCCAGGGCTCACGGTTTTGATCAACACAGACAGTTTTGGATAAAGCAACACAAAGTGATAATTGAGTAAAAGTACAAGAATCTTACCAAAAAATTACTTTGGTAAAAGTTAAAGTCTCCTTT
>NW_013952571.1:255754-258524 GCF_001266775.1 Austrofundulus limnaeus | reverse complement strand
AAAGGAGACTTTAACTTTTACCAAAGTAATTTTTTGGTAAGATTCTTGTACTTTTACTCAATTATCACTTTGTGTTGCTTTATCCAAAACTGTCTGTGTTGATCAAAACCGTGAGCCCTGGGCTCAAAAGCCTGAATTTTGCCTGAAACTCTCAGACTGAAGAAGTCTCTTGGAGGAGAGACAAAACGTTTCATTAAAGAAGAACCCGTCCAGAAGACCTATACAATTTTTTTCTTTTTGATTTTTTACCTGGATTACTGAGATGCATCAGGACACTAAAAAAAAGACTGATTTTAAGAGGATACCTGACCAAACAGGAGCAAGAAAGGTCAACAATGCTAAAGCTAATGCTAATACTATAGCTAGCTTTTAGTCCAGAACAGGAGAGGTGGCTGTGACATTAAACCCCTGCAGTTTCTGTTCAGTGCATACATAGATTGTCGTGTTTCACCTTGTCCCCATATGTCCAACCTCAAACATGAAGATGAAAGAGTTAAAGCAATGATGATGATGATGATGATGGTGATGATGGTGGTGGTGGTGCAGGTGTGGAATGAGAAAGAAACGTGAGATAAGAAGTTAAGCCTTGGGGAAACAGAAGCTCAACATGAGGATGGGTGATAAAGGCTTTTCAGTGATATTAGGTCTACTACAGCATGAGAGGCAGATAAACAGCAGGACATGAGTGTTAAACTACACACGCTGAGTCAGCATTTAATGCATATTAGCTGGAATAATGCAGTCAAAACACTGTTAGCATCTGTGAAAGCTAAAAAGAAGTGGCTTACATTTCTCAAACGTCCTGCCGGTCTGAAAAACAAAACCATAAAATAATCAGTTAGTTTGATTTAAACTTCTATTTGTTAATAGACAAACATTATTCATAGAAGGCCTCGTCTACACTATAACTTCTTTTCTCCACACAAACAGAGTTTTACAGAGAAAATCTGATTTAAAAATGCTTTACAAAATACACATTCAGGTTTTACTGGATCTATATCCAATTCAATTTCAATTCAGTTTATTTATATWGCGCCAAGTCACAACATACGTTGTCTCAGGGCACTGTATATGAAAAAAGAACAATGTAAAGAAGAAGCCAGCAGATTGTGTTGAATCACTTCATCACAGTCATATGGTACTGCTGATGTAGAGGTTTGAGACTTCCTAYTGGTTACTTAAAAAAACTAAACCAACAATAAAAACTTGTTTACAGTTTTCTGTTCACCTTGATCCTGTWGCTGTCAGAACAGATTACTGACAGACAGGATCACATCTTTAGTTAATGCTGTTGCTTTGAATGAACATCCATGAGTCAAAAATGTGGACGTTCTCAGTGGCACAGAACACAACAGTTTTACTACAATTATTTCCACAATGGAGAACAATCTAATCAATCGAATAAATCTAGAGCAGTGTAGACAAGGCCTGAGTGATAATGTTCATTCATTCAGTTATAGTCAGAGGTATATAAAGTACTTGAAAAACAAAAACAAAACTGAAACTGCTCACAATAATCAGGAAAATAAAAATACTTTTACACACACTTTACGAAATAAAATGTTGAATTTACTGAACCAAACTGGTTCCACTAAGCTGAGTTGAGTAAATGTCTTTCCATTTACTTAACTAGGTTTATTGGAACCAGTTGAGGAAACTGTAAAACTAAAAGTTACGATTTGAAAGGATACTCAGTAAAGTTACAAATGCTCAAACARTGACTTAAGTACAGTAACAAAGCAAATGTACTTTGCTACAGTACAACTCTGGTTTTGATGGTCAAACAGCAGAAATGATGGACAAGCAGAGCTAATGGGAGGGAAGCAGTTGCTACTTTTACCTCTTCCTCTGGGTCAGAATCGGACTCCTTTAGGGAGCAAAAAGCAGCAATAAGTAGTAACAGATAAAAAGAAAGACAATGTATGGTTACTGTACGGCCACAGACAACCAGTAAGGGTGATTTCTGGGGAAAGTGTACTCATTGCAAAGAATAAAAATCATTTTCCCAGTTAATTCAAAGTAAACAAAGTACTGAATGAGTAAAACTGAGCTGCTATCACCTTGATAAAAAGTGTGGAAGACATGTTTTACAATTCTTGTTTTTAGTTTTGAATCAAAGTAAAAAAAACATTTCCATGCCATTACACCCTGGAACAGAAGCAACATACTGAAAACAAAGGAGAACAAACATTTAACTAGTGTTAGCATCRTATCACTAGTATCAGAAGAGTTTTAATATGTTAGCATCGCACAGTATCACAATGATGATAGGGTTTGTATCAGTAATCTGATATTTGGATCAATTCACACATCACTACTGTCTATGGAGCTAAAGAAGTCTGGTGGGATCAGACAAGTGTAGAATCAGACAGAAGACACTCAGGTGGAAATATAAAAGTGAATCTGCTGCTGAACACATGAGAAAGGTAACGAGYAAGACAAGGTTAAATGTTGGAGATGAAGCAGAGTGATGGAGAGACAGAGTCCAGCATTTAAACGATTTCTGCTAAACTTCTTCACTCTTTCAACCTAACTTGTTTTATATATGTATAATTTATCCAACAAATCTGAGAGTGAATAGATTCAATATTTAACCTAAAAGGCTCTTTGATAGATGTCACCATTATTGACCTGTTCAGTCATAAAAACATAAAATACATGTGGGAGTTGGCAGAAAAACAACATTTCTTATGGCAGGGGTGTCAAACTCATTTTCACTGAGGGCCACATGAGCGTTACAGTGGCCCTCGAAGGGCCACTTGTAATGAAC
>NW_013952571.1:246127-255396 GCF_001266775.1 Austrofundulus limnaeus | reverse complement strand
GGGCCACACGGGGTACACCCGCGGGCCACATTTGGCCCACCAACCTTGTGTTTGACACATGTCTTATGGCATAAACTATTTTTGACATTACAAGGAGTATATTTAAGTTAGTAACAATAAAATTACAGAAAGACAACAAAATTATTGTATCTAATATAGGGGTGCACCAATAAGTTGGCCGGCATAGATTTCCTTAATTTTGGGAGATAAGAGATTGGCCTATAAATGGCTTTAACTTATCCAGCGCTTGTTCAAATCTACACAGATTCCTAAGCGCTTTACACTTCAATCATTTACACACTAATGGTAGTTATAATGCAGCCACAGCTGCCCTAGGGGCTCACTGACAGAKGTGATAATTTACTCTATGTTTACGATAATGTACTGTTCTTACATGAGAAGCCAATCTTTTCCACTGATCTCATCTACGTCCACAAAGGTCTGAAAATCTGCGACTGACCCCCTTTGCCCTGCTGTGAGCACTACCTAATGTTTAGTTAAAACAAGTTTGTATTGTTTCAAGGGTATTGTTCAATGTATTTCAATAAAACAACATTGAAACATTGATAGTGTATTGTAAGCATAACACCCGACAGTGTCTGTTCTTTAAAAAAAAAAATCAGAATCTGCAGTTCAGATTTTTTTTAAAGATTGGTGACTGGCCACAAAACTGCAAYCGGTGCACCCCTAATCCTAACCTTTTGGTATTCTGACACGTCCGTGTCCATCTGAACACATGTCCTTACATGGACATGATAATCAGATCACATTCATGATATTTATTATATAATGATTATAATTATTTAATAATGTTATATAGAGCTAAACACAAGAAGCAACCTGAATGTTTAATAAAAACTGAACAGTGGTGGTATCACCCAGTATTCTTGTTTGTACTGGAATTAGTTTTTCTGTAGTATTTGTACCTTGCTGTACGACGGGAGGGTGATGTTGAGGTTACATATGGCGTTTTGGGTCAGTGACCTGTAGTTCCTGGGTTCTTTCATAAAAGACAATCGGCCACACGGCTCCTGAGTGTTGTCCCGAATCTACAAATCCAGACAGTTCACAAAGAACACACGTACAAAGTGAGATCATTTTATT
Source organism: Austrofundulus limnaeus (assembly GCF_001266775.1). Classification (NCBI taxonomy): domain Eukaryota; kingdom Metazoa; phylum Chordata; class Actinopteri; order Cyprinodontiformes; family Rivulidae; genus Austrofundulus; species Austrofundulus limnaeus. Next base: position 254,292 of record NW_013952571.1, on the reverse strand, counting down.
ATACACAGATCCATCATTCTGTGCTGTAAAAATAAATAAAAACTCTTACTTTGATGAAAAGGGCTAGTCTGTTTTCTTTAAAGGCATAAAAGCTGAAAAGATGGTGCTGGCCACTTTTAGTGAGAGGAACAAGGTTTCCAAAGCAGTCTGCATAGATYGGCTTTCCTTCCAGAACCTTTAAAGAACAGAGTTTTCACATTTACAGTGTAAAACAAAAGTCATTTTCAGGCCTTACATTTCTTTAACCATCAAATCTGCCTCTTCGTGTTCAGAGAAATGAGAGTTTACAAAGTTTAAAAAGTTTAGTTTACCTGYCAGATCAGTTTWTTTAAAGAGCACATATAAAAWTTTTGAWTAAATYAAAAATAACTGCTGYTGGACAAAGTTTTGCACACTAAACAATAAATAGTAAAATAATAAAATTGAACTCAAGAGATCGTATGAAAAAGAAAAAAAAAATATTAGAATGAAGCAAAATTATGAACTCTCATGTTGTTTTAAAAACCGATGAGTACAGATGGGTTTTAAGACAAGACTCAAAACCTCAAAAGTCTGCCTGATATGAAGGGCCAGAGACCTGATCACCTCTGCGGACCAGCCTGGACCAGCCTTGACCTCAGGACAACTAAAGACCTGAACTCTGTAATAGTTGGATGATTCCAAATATAAACTTATTAAATTATTGGCCCATTGATGAATGGTGGAGTTTCAGGCAGCAGATGTTTTGCTTCTCAGAAACGTTCTTACGTTCTTCCTTCTCACCTCTACATCCCGGCTGCGTGCCACCTCAGTGAARTTCTCCTGCTGCTCCAGGGTTTTATCTATCTTGTCATCGGTCATGCAGAAACATCGTAGCCGAGCTTCAATGGGGTCATGGGATTTGGCAAAAATGACAAACTTGGCCATGTACGGGACACAAATAATCTCTCTGTACACCTGAGTGGAGAAGTTGACAGACTCCTGGACTTGACGACAGTCTATGAGCCAGAACCTGTTGATCAGAAGAATGAGGGTGCTTAGATGTTTGAAGCTGCTCAAGTTAACAGGGGTTGTGTAATAATTGTGCTTCGACAGAAGATTGTATTGACCTTGCAGACACATTGGTGGTGAAGGAGACACAGTCATTGATGAAGGTTAAAGGGGTTGTTCCAGTTATATCCTCCCACTGAGCTGGAGTTGTTCCACCTAAACATGTACACACAGAGAATATTAATATTTAAATGTAAGTTAAGGTTCTGATCTATGCAGATCTGTGACTGAGTGTTCTCTAACCAGTTATACTACAGAGCAGTCGTAATGTAGGTGTGTCCCCTCCAAATCCATTGAGGACTGGATCAGCGTTGCTCTTGGGGATGGGGATGGTCATGGTGATGGGTTTATGGAACTTTCTTCTGCGAGGCTCCAGAGTGACAATTGGGCTGAAGGTGGCCTTGTTACCAAGGATCTTCCTCACTACATCCACAGTCACTGGCTGAGCCTGGAAATACAGACAGAAYACAACAGATTTACTCTTTGAGAGCATTAAAGTAGACGTATGATGCTTTAAATCCTTMTTTTCCACATTTAAATTATTCCGTTGGGGTCTATAGAAAGTGGAACTGTAATAACTAGTTTGAATTTCTTGTTATTGTAGCTCCATGGGCACCTCTGTCGTCACTTTTCTGAGGCTGAATGTAAATGATGCACTCCATGTGASTTTGTATAACATTTCTCAGTGGTGGAACTGTGGCTGYCATTCTGCACCTACACTCCCTCCAGACCACCACAATCACACAAACACATTCATACATGAAGCTGGGTTCAGTGTCTTGCCCAGAGACAACAGTATGCACTCAGGGAGAGGTTTCAACCAGTGAAGCTCTGGTTGCAAGGTGAACACCTACCCCCTGCACCACTGAAATCTAAAATTTTCTAATTATAACACTTTTAMAACAACTGTCAGCTCATTTAGTCTCTACATACATTTAAAGTCTTAAATACTCTAACGCAGGTCTTATTTATCTGAATTCCTTGGTTGTTCTCGCCTCACCAAGCATATAACTTCTCCAAGATMTATTCCATTCTGCATTATCAGTWATGGTGACCCCAACGTGATGGATCATCTTGAATAGCAGAGAACATAGGATTTTARTTTTTGACTGCTGTTGAAGAGCCTGAAAAGATTTTGAAACATCAACTGCTGAGAACGAGGACAGCTAAGCTTTTGAGATGCCTCCTTTTTTATCCAAAGAAGATTTCTGCTAGCTTCTCCAGAAGGTGACGGTGTTAGAGCTTAAAATTCATTGTCTAGAGGAATGAATCAAAGYAACACTATGAGTCTGTTTTTGATGAAGGAATGACATTATAACATGATATAAAGCTAAAAAAAATCCCTTTTGAATAGAACACCCATTAAAGCTCATGGTCAGCTCCTTCTACACAAATAATAGATTGTCAAGCTTCTCTAGAACTCTGACATTCTCTAGCTTCACAATGACAAATCTGCAATGATCCATCCATCAATTCTCTGAACCCACTTGATCTTCAACACATCAGACCAGGAAGATCATCTCTGCTGCCATGAATCATAAACAAGACTCCCCACCAACAAAACCCTGTTGTCTGCAAATATCGGAGTTAATGGAACAGTGTGTAACATTTAGGCATATCTTTTTGTAGATTTTAAAACAATCACTAATAAAAGTGATTACAAACACATCTAATCATCAAAAACTAAGAARTCGGTGGTGGGCGCAGGTCGACACTGGTCGAGGCCGCCATTTTGCACCGTAGTAGCTCGGAAAGGACGAACAAAAGGCTAGTAATATGACAACTAATGACAAACTAGCCACTAAACTTTAGTAATAAATGAAAACTAAAATAATTTTACAAATTACATTTCCTAAATTTCTAATAAAATTAATCACTTCAAACATCACTATTACTAAAGCTGCTATTAGACATCGTGTTCAGGAGCATCAAAGATTTATGACACCTGACGGCCACTGTAGAGACTCACTTGTGTTTGGGAGGGTTGTGGAATGATCTTTTGTTTGGTTGCAATAAGGGACTGTATACACCTCAAACTGGATAACATACATGGGACAGAACCAGAGGAGTCCAACTTGCACCAGGAACAAGCTCAACTCTGTGTCCTGAATGAAACATAGCTTTAGCTACACAGACTGCCTCGTCCTTACAAGTTTCCCCAACTCCACATCCTTACCACCAACAAAATAACTTGAATATAGTTGTAAGCCTTCTCCAGACCATATACCAGATGTAGACAGTCAAACTCACTTAGCAACTCTGCAAGGATGAAGATATGGTCCACGGTTTCTCATGTGTCCAACATACAGTGTGTTATAACTGAACTCATTAGTAAATCTTCATAAGTCATAAAACCCATGTGGACTGGATACTTTGGATCAATGGTTTTAGAGTATTTTTGTAAATTACCTGCAGTCCAACTCTGATCCTCTTGGTGAGCGCCCCCTCAGGAAACACCGCCTGCACTTGTGGCACAACGGTGCTGCTTAGGATGCCTCCCTCAGGACCGATGAAATTATTGTCCTGCTTAATGCGTGACACCACAGCAAAGTATTGTGGGAAGTCCCTCGTGATTATTCGACAGATGCGTTTCCTCTCCAGCTCCTCGGGCATGTCCAGCTCTGCATACACAACAGAGGTGCACAGATCAGGATACGCAGTGTTAAAGATGCTCTTCTGTCTGGTTAGTGTTGCAGGTCCCACACAGACTGACCCTCGTCCATGCCGTTCAGTATTTGGTTCAGCTCCTCCGGGGTGTGTTCACACTGATGCTCCTTCCAGTTCTCTCCTGTCTCACTTCTAAGGATCACCAGCTCCCGCTCTCTCCCCCGGAGGGAGGCAAAGTGGGGGATTTCAACGATCACAGGGCTGGAGACAGGGTAGGGATTAGCAGTCAGTAAAACCTTAATTATGTCAGTTTTTGTACMTATCTTAGTCAAGATAATTTCTAACTTCAGAAGTATCTTTTGATTATTTGTAAAATTATAATTAAAATGCTCAACATGTTCACATTAGTGCAATTCTATGTAAAATACAGCGGGTAAAATAAGTATTGAACACGTCACCATTTTTCTCAGTAAATATATTACTAGAGGTGCTAATGACATGAAATTTTCACCAGATGTYKGTAACAACCCAAGTGATCCATACATACAAAGAAATCAAACCATAAATGTCCAGAAATGAAGTTATTTGTAATAATGTGGAATGGCACAGGGAAAAAGTATTGAACACACTTACTGAAATTTATCTAATACTTTGTACAAAAGCCTTTGTTGTCAATGACAGCTTCAAGATGCCTCCTGTATGGAGAAACTAGTGGCATGCATTGCTCAGGTGTGATTTTGGCCCATTCTTCCACAAACAGTCTTCAAATCTTGAAGGTTTCGTGGACCTCTTCTATGAACTCTGATCTTTAGTTCTTTCCATAGATTTTCTGTTGGATTCAGGTCAGGTGATTGGCTGGGCCATTCCAGCAGCTTTAGTTTCTTTCTCTGAAACCAACTGAGAGTTTCCTTGGCTTTGTGTTTGGGCTCATTGTCTTGCTGAAATGTCCAGCCACGTTTCATCTTCATCATCCTGGTAGATGGAAGCAGATTTTTATCAAGAATGTCCCTGTACATTTTTCCACTCATCCTTCCTTCAATTATTTGAAGTTTGCCAGTACCATATGCTGAAAAACAGCCCCACACCATGATGTTCCCACCTCCAAASTTCACTGTTGGTATGGTGTTTTTGGGCTGATGTGCAGTGCCATTTGACCTCCAAACATGATGTGTATTCTGGCATCCAAACAGTTCAATGTTGGTCTCATCTGACCAGACTATATTCTCCCAGTATTACACAGGCTTGTCTAAATGTTGTGCAGCAAGCTTTAAAGGAGCTTCAACATGCTGTTTCTTCAGCAGTGGAGTCTTGCGTGGTGAGCGTGCATACAGGCCATGGTGGTTCAGTGCATTACTTATTGTTTTCTTTGAAACAAACGTACCTGCTAATTCCAGGTCTTTCTGAAGCTCTCCACAAGTGGTCCTTGGCTCTTGGACAACTCTTCTGATAATTCTTTTCACTCCTCTGTCAGAAATCTTGCGAGGAGCATCTGGTCGTGGTCAGTTTATGGTGAAATGATGTTCTTTCCACTTCTGAATTATGGCCCCAACAGTGCTCACTGGAACCTTCAGAAGTTTAGACATTCTTCTGTAACCGATGCCATCATTATGCTTTGCAACAATAAGGTTGTGAAGGTCTTGAGAGAGCTCTTTACTTTTACCCATCATCAGATGGTTCTTGTGTGATACCTGGCCATCATTTGGGACTGAACCAGCTGATATTAACTTGCACTGACAAGGGGCAGGCTTGCTTTCTAATTACTGAGAGAGTTCAGCTGGTGTCTTGGCTTTCCATGCCTTTTTACACCTCCCTTTCTTCATGTGTTCAATACTTTTTCCCTGTGCCATTCCACATTATTACAAATAACTTCATTTCTGGACATTTATGGTTTGATTTCTKTGTATGTATGGATCACTTGGGTTGTTACCRACATCTGGTGAAAATTTCATGTCATTAGCACCTCTAGTAATATATTTACTGAGAAAAATGGTGACATGTTCAATACTTATTTTACCCGCTGTAAATACACAACTAGAGATGAAATATAATGTTTTAAATCCAACATCCTCGTGTCTAACACGTCCYGGTACATGAGCGGGTTCTGTTGGAGGTTCTGGTAATGTAGTGAGTTCTTCCTCTGCAGTGTGAACAAACAGCCTCTCCATGTTCAGAACATAAAACACAGGAAGTCAAAGTAAAGATCCATCAGTGTCTTTAGCTAAGATACTTCTGACAAATTGGTATAAGTGAAAATAAAGACAATGAAAAAAATGATGAACATAACTGAGAACAGCTGAACTCGTTGAAGGCCCTGTCACACTGGACAACTTATGAACATTTTAAAGACATCTACATTGAAGATGGAATTGAAAAAATCAACAGGAAGCTTCTTTTTGGTGTACRTAATGTAATTCTGACAAATTTATCAAATATATAACTTTTATTAGCAATTTAGACGTAAAAACATGTTTCATAAGTTGGCATAAGTTGTGTAGTGTGACTGGGCTTTTAGAACAGTTATGAAAGATGTTTACGTGAACGTTATCTCACGACAGTATTGTCAGTAACTACCTGTGGGCTGTGTGGGTCAACTTTATTCAGTAATTACAAGACAACTGGACTCATCAGTTCTGGTTCAGGGGTTCCAGGATTATTGGTTATTATAACGATCCCAACAACAGACCCTTGACAGTCACATTAATCACTGACCCCCACACCCCTCCATCCTGGGGATAAGTCCAGCTGTCTTCTGATGACTGAACTGACAACTTTATTCAGTAACAACACTTACCTGATGTTAACCACAAGWCATACAATCCTGATGCTTTAAAACTGCACAGCGTGGGACAAAGACAGCCAGTAAAGAAGAGATGCTAATAGGTTTTAATGACATTTAGATGGTTGTTTGGGTCTGGGAGGAAACTTTTCACTTGTTATTTTAATAAATTATTTAGCTCCAGTGTTTCATTAAGCATGTTTAGTGTAATATTTCAGTGAGTTCAGACTGGTCATGACTAGTCAGTGAACAATATTCAGTATTTTGTTTCTTCCACTCATGAGTCACAGAAGTCTTATCATTTATATTTTGTGTGGGTGTCTAAAACATTTCTCAACTTAGTTTTTTATTTATTGTACAGCTGGAGCTACAGACAGAAATCCTCTGAGGCTACATCCAGGTCTAAAACCACATTTTCTTTTCTAAAGTATACCCTTGTTGAAAAAATTTGAAATATGTTGGCAGGTGCTGCTCAACCTAAAATACACTGTTAATTTAAAACACCACCACACAGATCAGTTGTTGTTGTTATTGGCCACCAACATGCGCAATTAAGACAGAAATTTTTATTTTTCTACTTGAATTTTTGAGTCTTTAACAGTTGCAGCTCAGTGAAACACAGGATTTAAATTTCAAACCTTAACKTTGGGTCATATTGTACAGATTTGACAAAAAAAAGGTATATAAGCTTGGTAATTTGGAAGTATTCAATTAATTTAAAAAGACTTTAAAACCTATTTCCAAAATGTATTTTTTTCTGATTTAAAGCTGAYGTTCCATCAACTGTACAAGAACATCAGTGAATTTACTCCCAGGCCACAGAACCATTTAAATCTCACACAAATTAAATAAAAAAAAACACATTTTCTAGGAAAATATGACTCGTGAAACAGAGAAGAAGGCAAAGCAGGCTGAAGGGAAATAAAATAAGTTGTAAAGGGTCAGAAGAACAGATGGAGGGGGATGAGAACACGGCAGGGGGGTCTCACACACACACACACACACCACTACACAGCATGCAGAAACTAAACATGAAGACAGGATCCATGGACTGGTTCAGAGAACAAACTTTTCCACCCTACCCAAGGAATTTTGTCCCTGGCGGGCCGAGTTGGAGGATTCTGCTAACCAGACTCTCTCCCTCATTAAGAGGTGGAGGGGCAGTGGGGAGGTGGAGTTTACTGTGTGGAGCATCCCAACGCAGCAGGGTGGAGGAAAGAGCACAAACTCAGCTGCTTGTTTTACTTTGGTCACTGTGCCCAAAGCTGGACAGACGTTAATACACAGGTACACATATATTCAAAACGTAAGAGCACAGAACAATACCATCTAAATAATCATCTAATTCATAATTACAGTTTTTATTTTGAACATTAAACTAAAATGTGATGCAGGTTGTTTCCCAGAGCTGCTGGGACATGAAGAGTTAAATCATTGAAGTAACCTCAGGACTTTTTGTCTTTAACCTTTTCATTTAGTCATGTTTGCTGTTGTTTAAAAAAAAAACAAAAAAACATGTGACTCAAGCAGAAACACTATAAATAACTTTTAGTTGTGATTTAATGTTCAGCCTAAAGAAAAACAGTCTTCCATCACAACAGTGAGACTGAGAGGAAACAGAGAGGCGCTCAGCTCAGACACTGAACACAAACATCATTTAAGGTGTTAAAGTTCAAACTTATTTGATGTCTTCCACTGTTCAAAACATCAGTGTTTGTCAGATTAGAGTATTTTGAACAGTAGGTTCTAAATA
>NW_013952571.1:242282-245145 GCF_001266775.1 Austrofundulus limnaeus | reverse complement strand
TATATATACTGTATATTACTAGGCTGGACTGTGTATTCTTTATTATCTGGATGAATTAAAAAAAACCTCTGAAATCCTTCAGCTGATCCATAGAAAGCTTTTACTAACTGTTATAAAATGTGAACATTACATATTTATAAAATTGATTGTAAACAGATTTGAATGATCTGTTGTGATATTAAAGTGAAAGCTCAACCCCACAGTGACACAGCCTCTCATGTCACCAGCAGGGGGCAGATGAACATAGAAACAGCTCAGGGTGCAGCCGTGGAGGTGGGGTTAATAAGAAAAGCTGGTTTGTTAAGGATGTGGACTTTGCTCAGACAGTTAGACAAATCAAACGAGGCATGCTGCAGAGCAAAGACCCTTGTGCTGAGGGCAGCAGGAGCAGAGAAACAGTTCAAGTTAGGCAGAGGCTGGAAAACCAGTCTGAAAGAAACAGGGCAGCTTAGATAATCAACAAGCAAGAACAAAAACAGAAGAATCTGGTTCTTAAACTGCGGGTGGATTTAAAATAATTAGTTTAAAATACTAATTAACACTACATCTTTGCGTATTACCATCTCCTCTAAGTACTCCAGCAGCCTTACCCCAGAAATTGGGCTCCAGAAGGCCCCACTTCGATGAGCCTGCTGGCCAGACCCTCGCCCTCCACCATGGGGGGCATGGTGGCCAGGCGATGTCTTTTCACCAGTCGACATGTGATGCGTGTCGGAGCGCTRCACTTCTTCGGGGGAATGATGATGCGGAGGCCATTGTGGCGGCAGCCCCGCATGGCTCCGCCCCTGGCGTCCACCATGAAGCTGACCAGGAAGCTGCGGTGGGAGAGGAGAGGAGAAGCGTTGGACAGATGAAGGAACATGACTGAGACATCAGGTGAGGAGTGGGTCTGCTTTATTATCAAACTACCTGACCTTTTTTTAAAGATTCCAGAGGATAAATAGGTTTTATAATATCTTTATTCTGCTGTCTGACTTATTGTTGTTAAACCTTTTCTCCACAATTTATCACATGATGCCTTACGAAGTTAGTTATAAATTGTTTTGCTGTAGAAAAGACAAACAGTGTTTGACTATCTTCGTTAAAACCTGTTACTGGAGCGTTAAAAAGTCTAAAAACATCATTATGATACAAAAACCTAGGATGAATTAAAATGCACTTTAAATAGATATTATTGTATCCCCCAAAGCTAAAGCTCTTAGAACACTAAAGTGATTTGACAGCTTTGGTGTTATATTAAGCTTTTATATAATAATTGTGATTATTTGAATCTGTTTATTGCTTCTGACTGTGATGTTCAGCATTTTGTAACTTTATCCTGTAAAGATTTAGAAATAAATGTTAATAGGATTATAAAAATTTCACATATTAAATTTTAGTAGGAGGAGCCTGTAACCCTGCAGCATTACATGTGTGACTAAAAAACATTAATTCATATTTTTTTTAAATATTGGGACTTACTTTCACAAAATTTTAGCTTTTTTTTTCAACATTAATCTGAACATYACAGCATTGATCTTGAACCTGGGAAACAAATAAAATAAACTCTTGTTCGGTGTTTTGGCTCAGAGTTGACTCTTATCTGTTGTCAGACAGAATATTTACTTCCTGGTTGTTACAGAATGTCTCACAGGTGCAGGTGGAAGATAAGCAATCAGTTTGAACACAACTCATTCACGTGTTTCAGCTGTGTTGGACATATATAATCTGATTTATTTTAAACTTATTTTTAAATTATGAAAGTATAAACTAAGCTGACTTTGTGATAATTGGAGAACTACTATTATTTGTGACTGATGATTCTAATTGTTTTGAATACGTAAAAACTTTGGTGTCAGTTTTCTCAAAAGAAAAAACAAAACTGAGAGACTTTTCCTTCATGCAACGAGGCAGCTGTGTTCATGGATCACCAACTGAACGATGAGGTGTGCTTGTTTTACCAACTCAGACAGACAGCTAGTTACACAGAACTGTGAAGTGACTCAGCAACACACAGAGAAGACAGAATGAGGAGAAGACTGCTGTCTCCTGCAGACACACAGTCTGCTCAGACAGAAACATTCCTGGCAGATAACATGAAAACAATGTTAATGAGAAAAACAAAGACAGTGAATGAAATCAACAAACATGTCCGTCACTTTCATCGCCTCATTTTGTCCACATTTAAGTTTTTCTCTAATGCMGTGTGCACCAGACGTAATTTACTGTCTGTACGTCTCCATTGTGACATGAGCTCTGAGAATTAAAGTACAGATTGACAGAAAGACATTTGAGCCTAAGACTGGACAAAGGTATGTGAGGCGATGTCTTCAGGACATTGAGACAAACATCCACCTCTCCAGGAGGAGAGCACACTGTGAGCGGAGGAGGAAACTGATGAAGATGAGGAGGGGATGAATGAACCAAGGTGCAGAGGGTCACCTGCTGTGGTCTCCATGATCATGGCACGGAGARGAACGGCTAAAAACAACAACCACATCAGACAAGAAGGAATCAAAAAGTTGAGCAGCAACATTGCAAGAAAACGTGAGAGAAGTGTGAGGCAGAGTGAGGGTCCGCCTCTCATCGGCTCAGGAGGTCTAATAAAAGTCTTCATCTTCTCAGAGGTTTGTGTCTCTCTCTGTCAGACCCTCTCAGTGGGACTGAACCTACCCAGAATGGATCGGGCTGGAGGACAAGGCCACGTTGTCCAGGTTCTCTGTGCCCCAGCTCAGCCGGTACGAGTCCCTGTCGTTCTCCCTGGCGAGTGATGAGACCTGGAACCAAACAGAACAAAACTCTTTTAGAATGTTAAATCAATGAAGTGACAGTCTGAGACAGCAGCTTGGAGCTTTCAGCTGGAGAGAAGTACTGAGCATGGGGG
>NW_013952571.1:236086-240647 GCF_001266775.1 Austrofundulus limnaeus | reverse complement strand
GTTTTAAACAATAAAAATCTTTCTCAAAAACAACCCCTGCATCAGATTCAAAGAGCAACAAAGCAAATAAAYGTAAGTGGAATCTCAATAGTTAATCCTGACCTGGTAACTGCGAAGCATATCCTCCATCGTGCCTTCATGTCGGGGGGAGTAGTAGCCGTGGTGTGTGGGGGTGAAGGATCTGTCTGAGCTGCAGYACAGAGGAAAAACGTGTTAAAGCAGTGAGGCTCAGAAAACACAGGAAATAAGTGTAGACAGGTTGAATCAAGATAATTCTCTGTAACACAAACAGGAGGTAATGTTCATCAGCTAACAAGATGAATTCATTCAGACAAGAGTTTGTTTTTCTGAAGCTCCTTATTTTAATAAAAGTCACTCAGCTGAGACAAACAGAACAAACCACAGAGCCTGGAGCTGAGTGATGCGCCAGTTAAATGTTGATCAAACCAAAAGCTTTTTAACTGTCAAATTATTACTGACAATAAATGTTTGTTGCCTCAAACCTGCAATATAAATGGACTTTAACTGATTTATAAGTAATAGATCTGAATCATTTATTCCAGATAAACAAACAAAACAACCTGGTTTTAATATTTTAAAACAATTTATGTAAAAGTGAAAAATGGTAAAAGCATACATGGTGAGCTTCTCTGCTCTGAAGCATCAACCATTCCCTTCAGAAACCACTAATCAGTTTATCAGGACTAAAATCATCTCAGTTTAATAAAAACATCTGTATCAGCAGCAGCATGAAGACCAAGGAYGAAGCTGTGGTGAAGAACAGATCAGATTAAGGCTGAGTCACAATACAAGATTTTAAAACAGTCGGCCGATTTTCAAAGATTGATAGGGCCCCACACGAGAGGATAAAAAAAATCATGGATCTACCAGGTTTGGTCCTACAGTGTGTGGTGTACAGCCACAGAGCAGGAGACAACACACCACACACGAAAAGATATTTCATTCATGAACATTCAGATGTCAGATATTAAATCTCGCGAGAATTCAGACGTCTGAGAAAAAATCTCACGTGACCTCCAGAGAGACGTGAGTTCAGAGTAAATAAACTTTTGTGACGAGGAAGAAACAATGTTGATCGTTTGTGGACTATTTTTATCAGAGAAAAAACAATTATATAGGACTTTTAACATCCAGCAGACTTTCTGGTGAGTCATGACAGTTTTTTGTCTTCTGTATTTGGATTCCTCTCCGTGTTTATGTCACCTTGCTTTCTGATTGTCTACATGTCTCATTCACAGGCCGAGAGCTCGGGTGAACACTACACACACTGTGATATCGGGCCAAAAAATCTAACATGTTGAATATCCCCGATTTGAGGTCGGAGCGGTCCTGATGTCCTTCCAAGCTGACTAGATCACTCTTAACTCACCACCCACGACAGGAATATCTGCTATGATTATCTTCAGAGCCATCACGATAATCTGGACTTCCTTAAGATTGTTGCAAGGGCAAAAATCGGCATGATTTTCTTGTAGTGTGACGTCGACCTTAGTTTCTAAAGCAGCAGCTGTGGAGACCCTGAAGGAGGAAGATGTGTCCAAAGAACCGCTGGAAGCTGACACAGCTGGCCTTCAGAAAATATGAAAATACAAGAAACCTGTTGGAGTCTTTCTTGTAGTGTGACGTCAGCCTTAGTTTCTAAAGCAGCAGCTGTGGAGACCCTGAAGGAGGAAGATGTGTCCAGAGAACCGCTGGAAGCTGACACAGCTGGCCTTCAGAAAATATGAAAATACAAGAAACCTGTTGGAGTCTTCCAGAGATCTGAGACTGGGACAGAGGTCCAGCTTCAAGCAGGACAAAGACCCACTGAAGAGCTCTACTGCAGTTGAAGGTCCTGGACTGGTCCAGTCAAAGTTCAGACCTCAGTCCAATAGAGAATCTCTGCTTTGATTTAAAGCTAGTTGGACAGAAGCAGCACCATCCAACCTGAAGCAGCTGGACTGGCTGGGTTCTGAAAGAATAGATGGGCCAGGATCCTGGAGAACACTTTATTAGGTACACATTGCTAGTRTCAGGTTGGAYSCCCTTTTGCCTTCAGAACTGCCTCAATTCTTCGTGGCATAGATTCAACAAGGYACWGGAAACATTCCTCAGAGAGTCTGGTCCATACTGACATGATGGCATCACACAGTTGCTGCAGATTTGTCAGCTGCACATCCATGATGTGAATCTCCCATTCCACCACATCCTGAATATATATACCTGAAAGRTGCTCTATTGGATTGGAATCTGGTGACTGTGGAGGCCATTCAAGTTCAGTGAACTCAATGTCGTGTTCAAGAAACCAGTCTGAGATGATTCATGCTTTATGATATGGTGYGTTATCCTGCTGGAAGTAGCCATCAGAAGATGGTACACTGTGGACATGAAGGGATGGACATGATCAGCAGCAATACTCAGGTAGGCTGTGGCGTTGACTCAATGCACAGTTGGTACTAATGGGCCCTGTAATGGAACTAATACTGTTATGTTTAAGCCAGTAATTCATGACACCCTTTAATGACCTAGATTTTCATGACATGCTGTTCATCAGCAGATAGAATGATTAAAGTCAAAAAAAGATTTGCTATCAACAGTCATTCTTAGATATCATTTGTGTTTATCTTTGTGTTTTCCCTTGACCTTGTATCAAATCTTGCTAAGATGACATAATGGTGTTTGTTAATATATAAATGAGGCCTCTCGAGGGGAGAGACAGACAGTGACAGAGGGAGGCAGAGGCAGAGAGACAGGGCAGGTTGTTCTCTGTGTTTCCTGTTGTTGCAATAAAACTCAGCTGATCATCTCATGGAGTACCTTCATTCTTGGACCACGTATTTCTGTCTTTGTTAATTAAATATTGCCATAACAGGCCCAAAGTGTGTCAAGAAAATATCCCCCACACCATTGCATCACCAACACCAGCCTGAACCGTTGATAAGGCAGAATGGATCCATGCTTTCATGTTGTTGACGCCAAATTCTGACCCTACCATCTGAATGTTGCAGCAGAAATCGAGACTCATCAGACCAGGCAACGTTTTTCTAATCTTCTATTGTCTAATTTTGGTGAATCTGTGTGAATTGTAGCCTCGGTTTCCTGTTCTTAGCTGACAGGAGTGGCGCCCGGTGTGGTCTTCTGCTGCTGAAGCCCATCCTCCTCAAGGTCGACGTTTTGCGCATTCAGAGATGTTCTTCTGCCTACCTTKGTTGTAACGRGTGGTTATYTGAGTYACTGTTGCCTTTCTATCAGCTCAAACCAGTCTGGCCATTCTCCTCTGATCTCTGGCATCAACAAGGCATTTGCACCCACTTGACTTTATGAATTGTTTGACTCATGCAGATGTTTTTATGCCCGAGTGCCTCCACTCTTCTCCTCAGATTATGTAAAGGAACGGAACACGCTGGATCATCATGAGTTCAACTGTTAAATCCACATCAAATTTCTGAATTGCAATGGTCAGGCTCATGATTAGAGGAATGATGGGTGTCTGAAGACCTTTCTGCAGTTTTGTATTTTCATACTGATTTACAACAATACTAATCAGAGGATTAACAGACAGGTGGAGACACAACAAGGACTTTAAATCATGTTTAAACAATAAAAGATGCTTCTAACGTCATGAAGTTCAGCTGATGTGTAAGTGGAGTACTGTGAAGCAGAAACACTTTAGAGWGATCTATTTACTGTGAGCTGGTTTTCAGTTTGGTTCTGGTTCTGTGTTCTGGTTCTGGTACCTGTCAGTGCGTCCTCCCTCCAGGTTGAAGCGGAGGTAGTTCATCCCATCCAGATACTGTCCTGGAAGAGAATCATCTCCGAGCTCCCTCAGGTCCTCGGCCCTCAAATACTCYCCTCCATCACCTGTCATGGTGTCGTCGCCTTCAGAGGAAACAACCGGAGGAGAGAAAAACCAGCAAAATGACACAAAGTCAAACTTTCTAATCCAGTGATGTCATGAAAATGTAGTTAGACTAAACTAAAACCAAGAGATTTATCTGKTCTTCCAGSAGAGRGGTCCAGTCCTGGTCCTGRAGGGTCTSCGCYCTGCAGGTTTTACTGGTTTCTCTGCTCCAACACACCTCATTCAGTGACCTCTTCAGGTTCKGCATGAGTCTGTTAATCAGCCATTCATTTGAACCAGGTGTGTTGAAGCAGAATTACCTCTAAATCCTGCAGGGTAGTGGTCCTCCAGGATGTGTCGTATTTCAAAGCCCACCTCAAGCTGCMAATCAGTGAGATCCTCTCTGCAGTTTGAGCACTTTAAACCCAGCTTTCTGCAGCATTCTGTCATACTTACAGTTCAGTTCTGTTTGAGACATGTGGTTTTTCTCCTGAGCGCTGCTGGCTTTTTTACTAGCAGGAGAATAATCTGAAGAAGAGGAGGAATTCAGTGAATTCCTCCTCCCAGTGATTATTGTCAAACTTTTTGAAACTATAAAGTTATTAAAAGGAAGTCAAATCTSATCGTTGCTGTTTCACTTGCAGGAAACAGAATCTTTTCCAAAGGTTTCAAAACAAAACTCTTTTTGGGGACAAAGTTAGTAATAATTAATTGTAGGGG
>NW_013952571.1:231620-233193 GCF_001266775.1 Austrofundulus limnaeus | reverse complement strand
ATTTTTAAGTACTTATCTTAGATAATGTATACTTAGCCAAGTTTATCTTGGCTTATACAAAAAACATACTAAAAGTTTAAGTATGCTTAGTCTATACTATTTAAACTTTTGGCCAAGTTACACTGTTAGTACACTGAAAGTACATTTTCACACAGACTGGTTTATTTGTAGTATATTTCAAGATGTCCTGTTTATAAATCCTTTATCAGTTTTTTGGAACAAAGTCAACAATTAAAACTACAAGCAATCTGCTGCAAAGAAGACTACAGACGTTTGAACAATTTAACAAWTTTACACAACAGCTCAGTGGACTCTGCACTGCATTAAGGTCAGAGTGAGTTTTAATCTGACTTGAACTGTCAAATCTATTTTTGACACATTTTTCCAATATTTTTCACTCAACATCAAAAGTAGAGAAGTATGATTATAAGGTTATTTGGAGTGTACTGGAAAATGTATTTTCATACACTAAATGGTGAACTAGAAATGTATTCTTAGTGAACTAATAGTAAACCTAAAATGTTACTTTTATTATTATACTTAAAGTCTACTTTTATAAACTAATAAAATGACACTAGAAGTTTACTGCTAGTAAACTAATAGTACTAAATACTTAGAAGATTACTTTCAGTATTCTCCAGAGTATATTTTCATAAACTTAAAGCAGGCCAGTTTAGTCCCAAGAAGTACACTTGTCAGTAAACTACTAGTATACTTCTATACTATAGTATCGTATAGTATACTATAGTATATACTGTATTATAGTATCAGTGTACTTGGTAAACAAATGTAGGGAAATACACTTTTAGATATAGTACTTTAGTWTACTTAATGACATGTACTTAAAGTGTACTGCTGTTTAGTAAGAGATTWGTGAAAATAWTTTTTTCCAAAGTAAYTGACTGTTRAGGTATTTTTACTTTTACTGAGTTATTTTTTTCTTTTTATTTTAAATACTTTTTCTAACTCTGTTCAGGTGGGCTCTCAGTTACTAAATATTAGAAAGTTTCTCCAGCAGACAGAGAACTGTGGGACCTAAAGAGGATTTACAGGATYTGGTTTTTCTGTCTTTTGATGACTCACCTTCTTCATCTGAGACATCCAGGACTTCAGTCATGGTCTCTGGAACGTTCAGCTTGTGTTTCTCTGTCACCGTCTGACAACACACACAACATCACAGACTCACACATGAGCAGAAAAARATTACGAGAGTGGAAATGATCATTTAACTGGATTAAACTAAAGACATTTAGGAATGAATTGGACTGAACAGGATTTAATTCAACTGAAGTAGAGATAATCGTCTTTATATTTTTACAGCGTAAACAAAAATATGATTCTGATTAATCTGGGGCATTGTGTAAAATATAAATAAAAACAAAATACAATCTGCAAACTTCATAAAGTTTGATTTTATTCACAACTGAACAAAATAAACATTAAATGTTTAAAATAAAGTGTAAAATTCTAAAGAAAAACTAGACACTGCATAGCGGTAACATAATGACCCCCGCACGCGAAGCGTAAGCGGGAGTCATGTTGTTTTTGTACTGTTTATTTATTTATTTATTTT
>NW_013952571.1:224019-231081 GCF_001266775.1 Austrofundulus limnaeus | reverse complement strand
CAAAAATCACTGAAATAAATAAATAAATAAACAGTACAAAAACAACATGACTCCTGCTTACGCTTCGCGTGCGGGGGTCATAATAAAAATAATTTCATTTAGCAGCACATATTTTTTAAAAGCTGTTCATGTCCAGGTTTCCCTCTGAGAACCAACACCTCTCCTGAGGAGACCTGGTCTGGTGTTTTAGGGTGGACCTGAGATAACCAAGTCTGGAGGTTTTGGAGGGAATGTTGTCCCTTTCTGGCCTGATGCAGGACTCCTGATGTTCTACAGTTCTGATCACCTTTTTGGGGATTTGTTTGGTTTCATGAAGCATTAAATGTTTTTCTTGGTCARACATCTGGACTCCAGGCAGATCAGTGAGGACAGGAAGCCTCCTGATGTCTGTGCTGCCTCAAGTAGGTGCATAAAGGACTGAACCACAGTCGTCCTCTTTGTCTCCATGTTTAAGGATCTTTGGTTCAGAGAAGATGGCAAAGTTCTTGGTGGTATTTAAATATGGCTTCTTCTCTGTCTGTCTTACAGGCAATGATATGTTGCTGCCATCAAACTCAAATTTACCTTAAATTAATTTATGATGTCTTAGTTTAAACATTTGATGTTTCCATTGTGAATGAAATGTTGTTTATGACATTTGTRAACCATTGCACTTTGTTTTTATGTACTTTTTATACAACATCCCAAATGATCAGAAATGGGTTTGTTAATAAATCTGATTTTACCACCTAGATGTTTTGCAGGAGCTGCATGGTGCAGAGGTGGTCAGCACAGTCGTCTCACAGCAATAAGGTTCTTGTTTGAAACTCAGCAGGGTGGAGTTTAAATGTTCTTCCTGAACTGGTGACCTTTCTATGGGSCGTACCCTGCGCCCTGCATCACACTCTTATTTTGCTAACACTGCACATTCATTTCTGGGTAAACAGTGTAAGACGTTGAAGTTCCAATAAAGGCATTTTAAAAAAAGGCGTCCRTGTTTGTGACGTACTGTTGTTGTAGTAATAATCTCCTCAGTGACGACCCTCAGAGTGTCCACCACAGAGATGTAGCCCAGCCTCCGGGCAATACCCAATGCTGTGTTTCCATTCTGCACAAGAACAAGCAAACAGGTCTTACCGTGTGTAGTCACGTGTGTGAAYGTTTGAGTGTGTGTCTACATACCACAGTGATAGCGTTGGGTTTGGCACCATACTGTAACAAAACATTAATGATGTGTGTGTTTCCCTGCTGCGCCGCTTGGTGAAGAGAAGTGTAGCCATTCTGGGAGGAGGAATACATCGATTCAGTTAACTGGTCACAATCAGGGAGAAGTAAACCTGTAGTTAGCTTGATGCACCTCACTACCTTGGTCTTAGCGTTGACGCTGGCTCCATTCTGAAGCAGGAAGTTGACCATCTTGGCATTACCATAGTGACATGCTACAATTAACGGAGTGTAGCCCAGCTGAACAACGACAGCAAATCAGATTTAATTCACCAATCAGGAACAATTTAGGTAAAAATGTTATATTGTAAAAGCAGAAAGTTAAATGAAGAGAACATGAAGATAAATGTTTATTAGACCTTGGTCTGTTGGTCCAGGTTGGCTCCGTTCTTGGTGAGGATCTCAGCAACACTTATTTTATCCTCCTGAGCCGCCAGGTGGAGGGCAGTCAGGCCGCTCTGCACAAGGAAGCACAGCAGGAACGTCAAGGTGAATRATGTCGTGTGAAAACTTCTCACTGCAGGTTTGGGATCACGGTTACCTTGGTGGGGACGTTGATCTGTGCTCCTTTACTGATCAGCAGGGCGGCCATGTCTGTGTGGCCTTCTTGGGAGGCCAGGTGGAGTGGAGTGACGCCCTGTTTGGTCAGGATGTTGGTGTCTGCRCCGTACTGCAGCAGCACAGTGGCTATGTCCATCTGGTTCTTTTTAGCCGCAATGTGCAGAGGAGTGTAACCGTTCTGTGAGGACAGACACTGGTGTTAGTGCTGGAAGTCAGCWGGTGTTTCATGTTGGGTGAACAGGTCTATAAATCTCTTGTAACCATGAGTATTAGTTTGTTTTCTGAGTTGGCACGATGTGTGAACAGTTTAAAAACCACAGCAGATGAGTGTGTGGACGTGAAGCTCAGGATGGAGTCAGAGTTAAATGGGGTGAAGGTCTCAGGGTTTACTACTAAATAAACCTTTTTTATTCAGGTTAGGGTTTCACTGGACTGCAGCTGCTGGAGATTTAAAGTGTGAGAGAATTCAGAAAAAAGGTGAATTTCCAGTTGAAGTCTTAATAAATTTAGAACGGCCTCCCTGGGTCTTGTTCTTGACTTGGTATCGCATTCCCTGGGTCTTGGTGTTGACTTGGTCTCAGCCCTAAAAATCTTGGTCTTGACTCGGTTTCATCCTCCCTCAGACTTGGTGTTGACTTGATATCATACTCCCTGGGTCTTGGTCTTGACTTGGTATCGTACTCCCTGGGTCTTGGCCTTGACTTGGTATCACACTCCCTGGATCTTGGTCTTAACTTGGTATTGTACTCCCTGGGTCTTGGTCTTGACTTGCTCTCGCCCTCTCCAGGTCTTGTCCTCGACTTAGTCTCGCCCTCCCTCGGACTTGGTCTTGACTTGGTCTCAGGCCCTAAAAGTCCTGGTCTTGTCTCGGTCTCGATACACTCTGGTCTTACCTTGGTCTCAGGTTAGGTAGTCTTGACTACAACACTAGCGCGTGGTTTATGAATTAGTATTCTGTATCATTGCCCACCCCATTCTGTACCCACCCTGGCAGCTGCCCCAGGTTTATGATTTAATCTGCTGCAGGCCAYATTTGAAAAGAAGACAGGTCTGAACCAGATAATATTTTCTTGTTTTTTATTTAACTTTCTTTGATGTTTCTGTCATAAGGAGAGGTCCTGATCAGATGTCAACATACTAAAGACTTTTCACTAACTGATCCCCCACAGTCACAGTCCAGTTACGTACTGACTATTTGACCAATACTTATAACATTTTCAGGGTATTCCAACAGATGTAGACTTCTTGTAACCCTGCAATAAGAAACCRAATGCTTATGGACACATTATTGTCTTCAGAAGAGACAGATTTGTCTTTTCAACTAAAACACCTGCCTTAAAAAAAGACTGAGGCTCATCCTGAGCTGAGCCCGGCAGACTCTCACCTTAGCCATGGTRTGTGGCGACGCTCCTTTGTCCAGCAGCAGGAGCGCCACTTTCTGGTTATCATAATGAGCTGCAACATGGAGAGGAGTGAGGCCATTCTGTTGGGGAGGTAGAGTGAGGATGAAGATTAAACAGCTGTTAGTGAAGCAGTAAGGTGTGGACACTCAGAAACACACATTGTGAGAACTGTTAAGACTTCAGGTACAAGTTATTACTGGGAGTCTGTGGGGGTGGGGGTTTATGATGGACTGAAGTGTAAAACTAAAAAAATGTTAATGTTTAGAGTCCAAACTTGTTAATGAAACTGAAGGATTATCTGAACTCATTACACTAAATGAATTCAGGAGCTTACCACAGCTCCTGCAAACAGAACCTCAACACAGGAAACCATCAGTTACACATGTGTGCAGAAGGACAACACCTACGTCATGTACATGGTACAAAGTCTGACTTTAGGTTTGATGCACACCTTTCCAGCAGAGTCAGGAGGAGCACATCGCTGCAGCAGGAGTTTAGCTACATCTAGGTTTCCATACTTGGCTGCCACATGCAGAGGAGTAAAACCTTTCTGTAGGAAGAAGAAGCCAAAGGACAAAGAATAAGAATTGCGTTCAAACATGAAACGCTCAGTATCTGCACCTGATTATTATTCAAATTGAATTATTTGTCAGTTTTAGGAGATCTGGTGCCTTTACTTTACTTTGCCTTTATTAGGGCTTGCCAATTCAAAAAATAAGAGCAGAGGAATGCATTGCGAAGCAAAAAATTTAAAATTTCTATGAGTAAAAACCAATCTCTTCTGTCACTCATGGTTAAAGAATTATTTGATTAGACATTATAGTTTTCACACAGCGGATGTTTGTTTGAACTAAACTTTTCAGAGGTTTGCTCATGTTGAAAGTAAGGTTCTGCACAGCTGCTCTGCCCCTCYCTGTAATGACAACACAATCTTCTGATTGGCTGAGGCTGGGGAGAGTATCCTTTGGCGTAAGAGAATAAAGAGGGACTTTGTGTTTTTCAACATGGCACCCAGATTGCTCAGCAGTTTYAAGACATACAAAGCTGAAATTTGGTTGGTTGGTAGCTCAGAGCTAACTAAAGACATGTTGGCTGTGTCTCAATTCATGGGTCGCAGTCAACGTCAGCCGCGTTTGTCAGTCGCTGACATCGCTGCCCTGCATGGTAGGCTGTCCCAATTTGTCTGTGCCTACACATGCGGCCGAAAAAACCCTAAAAACGTTGGCTGCATCTGAGTATCTTATGCGACTGACGGTATCACAGAATTCATTGTGCTGTCAGCAAATTAAACAGAAAAAAAAAAGACGGCAAAGATGTTTTAAATTGTATTTTACGGCAGAGTTTTTTTTTAATGATGGAGTTTGGGATTTTATCACGTACCAAAAAATGTAAGTTAAACAACTTAGCTGAAGAAACTTGTTGCAATGAGATGTTAAATAAAATGCAGTTACAAATACAGATACTGGAGCTAAAACCAAATTATTAATGCTTTGTATTTATTTACTTGTAATGCTTTTCTATTAAAACTGAATTTTATGAAATTATACCTTGAAAAAAACAATTGAAGCGATGTGATTATAAAACATATCACCACAATAACAAGGCAGAGCATGTTCATGCCAACTTACATCTTCTCTAGACAGGACTATCTCATTTCACAGTTGTTTATGCAGCTGACATGAGCAGCCTATGATCCACGTCGACTGCAGTCAACATCGGCCGTGGTCTACGTCGACTGAGACACAGCCTCTGAATGCTAATCACAAGTTTAAGCTAATTGCTAATGGTAATTTTTGGCTTTATTTCAGCYTGTAAGACTTACAGAGCTRAAAACTGGCCTAGTAGTAGCCAAGATTCCAACAAAGACAAATTCTGACAAATTCTAATTCAATTTAATTCAGTTTATTTACATAGCGCTAAATCACAATTGTTGTCACAAAAACAATAAATCTAAATAAGTCAGAAAATYGTGTTGAATCACTTCATCGCAGTCTCCCATCCTGAGCAGCACACTGGTGACAGTGGAGAGGAAAAACTCCCTTTTATTGTAACARGAAGAAACCTCCAGCAGWACCAGGCTCAGGCCAGGTGGTCATCTGCCTCGACYGACTGGYTGAGGGGCAGGAAAGTGACACAAACAAATACAGAAGGACAAATTCGGAATGCTAAATTAAAATTCAAGCTGGCCACCATAGCCGAAAAGAAAAATGGATCATAACTTAGTCGTCTTTATTCATTTATATTGAGCTGAAATTTGGTGTGTTGGCAGCCCAGAAAAATTCCCAAAACTATGTTGACAATAATCCTGCACCAAGAAGCTGCTTTTTATAGTTTCTCCAGGAACTTTTCTAGTTCTACAAATACAGATGTACAGAGAAGACGAGATTATTCATTTTTAGTCAAGATGTTTCTAATTTTAGCGGCAGGTGGAAGAAGGCGGTCCTGCTAACATTTTTAATGTGGGGGTTAAAAGACATCCTGATCAAAAATAACACCAAGGTTCTTTACATTAGAACTGGAGGCCAGATTAATGCCATCCAGAGRAGGTGAAAATTTGTTCCTGGTATGACTCAGTTGTCCTGATGGAAGTTGTGATCAAGCAGAAAATTAAAGATATTTGAGTTCCAGTTCCTGTTCAAGCCTGCAGAGGGAGCACTGATGCAGGGATTTAAAAAGACTGAAGAGGACCAGYGCTGACAGAACCACATGATCAGTGTGTTTATGGCAAATCCCTGCCCATGGAGGGAGCAGTCTTTTGTTTGATATGCCACAGATTCTATTAAATGGAATGAGAAACAACAAACAAACAGAAAACCTGCTGAGGGTGGGAACAGAGGAGAAAAGAGTGTAATGTGTAATAAAATGTTTGGATGTAAGGAGAGTACACGTGAAGACTTTWATGGATTGGTTTCTGCAGCAGCTCCAGCCCTCGTCCCCGAGGAGCAGCAGGATGAGACGGTGTGTGTCAGGAGCAGAGCTACCTTCTGAACTCTGAAAAACACTACATCCCATAATACTCAGCCTCAGTTTGTAGGAGGAAACAACAGCTAAATCCTGTCTGGTTGCACTCTCAGATATGCATCTCTACAGTCCTGCTGCTCCATCACATGATGACTCTCAGACTTCCAAAACCAGTGAAGGTTTTACACCTGGTCAGACACACACATCTGTACCTCACTGTTAGATCATTATAAAGTTCATGTCTGCCCTTTTATTTACTGCTTTACAAAATACATATAATCTTCTCATTCTGAGATACTGAAGGAATTAAACAGATTTTTACCTGACAACTGGCTTGTCTTTAAAACAGAATGAGCTCAGTTTGACCTGGAAAGAAGTTTGATTACAGTGATCGCCTCAAAAGGTCAACAWAATGTTAACTTACAGATACCATCATTTGTCTCCAGGCCTGTTTCATTAGTTTGATATTTTAAAACGATTCTGTTGAACCACAGTTCAARAACAATGTGGGATTTTATTAATATTCAGTACATTTTTATTCAACAGTACTTCTGTCACATTAAAAAGTATTTCTGTAACCATTGTGAGTTTTTTGGCCAATTAACAGAGAGGTACCAACTRTTTTGTCCACATGTGTGCAACTTCACGTCACACTATGCTAACTATGTGCAGACAGTATTGTGATAAACTTTGTTTCTATGTGTAATGGGAACTGCTTTTGTTTGGTTTTACTTTATCTGACTCATCAGATCCGAGTCTCAGTGGTGTATTCATTGTGTTCTGTCAGATGTACTGCATAAAACGGATTTGTCTAGGCAAAAATAAATAAATAAATAAATAAATAATTTTCAGCTGTTTTTTCTCATAAAACTAAAAAAGTTTTTATTTTTTATTTCATTTTTTTAAATTGGACAACCCATTCAGGATTCAGAGG
>NW_013952571.1:221823-223027 GCF_001266775.1 Austrofundulus limnaeus | reverse complement strand
ACTGTTTGATGGGACTAAAGATGTAAATTAGCTTTAGGCTAAATCTGGTGCAATGCATCAAATCATGTTTTAATTGCACACTGTCCCGAATAAATAAAATCATTCATTCATCTTGCTATCTGAATACTTCAAATATACTTTACATATTTCCCTGCATGTTTCCTATGCATTCAAGCTCTGCATTACCAAGCAAACCTCGAAGCCCAGAGGAAACATGTTTGGTATAAAGTTTGCAGGTTAGACAMTTGAGATAAAGTGAAGGTGTATGATAAAAAATAAAACAAAGATTATCAGCCGCAGTAGTTTGTCTTTGGTTACAATGGGTGGAGGGTGTCAAGGTAGGTAAGGGATAACAACAACCACACATCATTAAAATATTACTGTTAAATGTTTTTTTTAACTCTTCCACCCACCTTGGTGGCCAGTGAGTGTGACGCACCAGCCTCCAGCAGGACRGAGGCGGTCTCCACCTGCCCCTCTCTGGCAGAGATGTGGAGYGGGGTGTAGCCGTTGGTTGTAGCAGCATCAGGATGGGCCATGTGCTGCAGCAGCAGCTGCACAATCTCTGTTTTTCCCAGACGGGATGCAATGTGAAGGGGGGTCTGGTCCTCCTGAACAGGATGGAGGAGAAGCGTCAGGACAGTTCTCAGTACTTCTTTTCTTYTTTGAGTTGACTGATCAGTGACTGGAAGGGAATGTTAGGACAAATCGTACCCGTGCTCGTGCATCCACCATTGCTCCATTCCTCAGCAGACACCTGACCACCTCCACCTGTCCTGCCCTGGCTGCCATGTGTAACGCTGTTTCTCCACGCTGCACACATGACACACAGCCACAGGTCAACACTGAGCTGCACCAACATGTTTAAAACCACCGGTCACACTAAAAACAAACAACAACGATATTATTGGTTGCCATGTCGACTCTTCCTGTCCTCGCCACCGTCACTCACAATATTGCTGACATCAGGTGAGGCTCCGTTCTGCAGTAGCAACAGGACGATGTTCAGGTGACCCATGAAGGCCGCCACGTGGATGGGGGTTAGACCAGACTGGACACGAGAAGAGAAAACAAATGTTTGGTTACGGTTAAAAATGAAAGGACCAGAAGACTTGTGAGGTAAATGCAGACCATCCAATTTATTTTTATCCAACAACAAATGAATAATACTTTGATCATACAGAAGCCTATATATATATATATA
>NW_013952571.1:211846-221440 GCF_001266775.1 Austrofundulus limnaeus | reverse complement strand
AAATATCTGAACACTTACATTCTGAAAATACATTTACATAATAGTGTTTAATGCACCTCTGTAATGGCCTCAATAGAGGCTCCATATTTGACCAGCAGTTCCATCACTTTCACTCTGTTCTTCTTACAGGCGATGTGCAGTGGAGTGAAGCCATTCTGTAACAAACATGAATCAAACATTTACAATATCAYGTGATCCTAAACTKCCTGATCACCCATCATTTGTAGGCAATCACTTGAACAAATAATCCATCTGACTTTGATCCAACAGTCAGTTTCAGGTTGTCTGCATGCAAGATTCAGCAGGTGTTCCACAAGGATCTATGCTTAGACCATTACTGCTCACTCTATATAATTGTATTCATACATGCAGATAGTACTGTAACTTACAGGGGTTAGACAATGAAACTGAAACAGCTGGTTTTAGACCATAATATCCCTTTCAGACAGCTCTTGTGTCCACAGTTAATCCTGTTGGATGTGGTTGGACCTTCTTGGTGGTATGCTGACATTACCCTGGATACTGTGGCTCTTGATACATCACAAACACTTGCTGTCTTGGTCACAGATGCACCAGCAAGACGTGCACCAACAATTTGTCCTCTTTTGAACTCTGGTATGTCACCCATAATGTTGTGTGCATTGCAATATTTTGAGCCAAACTGTGCTCTTACCCTRCTAATTGCACCTTAACACTCTGCTCTTACTGGTGCAATGTGCATTTAATGAAGATTGGCCACCAGGCTGGTCCAGTTTAGCCATGAAACCTCCCACTCTAAAATGACAGGTGTTTCAGTTACATTGTCTAACTCCTGTATATACATGGTAACAATATGAATTAAGCAACTGAATAAGTGAAACTCCACAGTTCATGGTTCAAACAGTGATGCCTGGAGATGATGTAAAAGGCTAAACTAAAACTTTTTTTTCTCGTCACACAGTTCCAGAGTAGAACCAGATATTTTAGTGGAAACGCTACAAGTCATATTTTATAAGCTTTCATTTTAAGCTAACTAAAAAGTGGCATGTATTCTTTCATAATTTAGTTTCATAAGAGAAAACCATGAGTAGAAGTAGCTAAAAAGTCCATGT
Organism: Austrofundulus limnaeus; assembly: GCF_001266775.1. Taxonomy (NCBI): domain Eukaryota; kingdom Metazoa; phylum Chordata; class Actinopteri; order Cyprinodontiformes; family Rivulidae; genus Austrofundulus; species Austrofundulus limnaeus. The sequence continues at coordinate 220,349 of NW_013952571.1, read as the reverse complement.
GCTTCCTGATTTTCTTGTAAGTCATTTTATGTTGAACCAGCTGGTTGCAGCCAAGTTAAAACTGACACAGCTTTAATTTTAAGAAACAATCATAAACTTTATTTATTATTTTAATTTATAACTTTTTGAGCTGGGGGAAAATTATTGAAGGGTCAATATTATGTGTTTCTCAAGCATAYATTTAAATTCTGTAACATTATAAAAATAACTATGTCACCTTCAGTTGTTATTAAAATGTTGTTTATATGTTTAAATAGAAAATAAACTTGACTTCTCATCATATCAGTTTCTAAACATCTTGAAATTGGCCTCTGTCTGTTTAAGAACCACCTTCCACTTCTGTCCCACTCATTTCAGCACAGGGCCATGTGGGTGTGTGTGTCTTTCTCAAACAAGCATGAATGAGTCAACGCAAAACTCTGAGCATGTTTTTGATGAGAGGATATCATTATAAGATGATATAAAACTCAAAAAAGTTTATTTTACATGATATTGCCCCTTTAAATATAAAAATACATGTTTTGTACAGATTACAGCACATTTGACTTTACATCTCCCCACAGTCTGTTTGTTTGCTGAAGAACAACTGAAACATAAAACCAGCTCTGTGGGTGTAAATAAATATTAAATTTGATTTAAATATCATTTAATAAATGATTTATCTATTACCAGCATTGAAGTCACTTTGTTGTTTTTATCAGTGTTCAGTTTGTTGGTTTTACTCTGGTTAATGTTATTCTATTATTGGATGTTTATTTGAGATGATTTCTGAGTCAGACATCTGTTGGTTTTCTGTTTAAAGTTTTAGTTTTTATCTAAATGTAGCTATTTTTGGTTAGTGTTTTGATAATTTTACTTTAGAAATACAGATGTATTTTAGCTTTAGCAATCAATTCAGCTTTTAACTACGTAGCCCTTTGGCTACTTCTGGCACATTTACAGTAAGATTTATTAAAGTGCGTTTTATATGTTAAACAGTTTGAAACTTTTAAACTAATGTGTTTGAACCCTGACAGATGTTTTCTTCACATCCTGACAACCTACCAGCGCCCTGGCGTTGGGGTTTGCCCTCTTATCCAGCAAGAGTTTGGTGACTCTGTAGTGACCACAGTGAGCTGCCACATGCAGTGCAGTCAGGTAGTCCAACGTTACATCATCAACAGGAGCCTTGTGCTGCAAAAGGTGTTTGACGCATTCGACGTGGTCACCTTGTGCTGCCATGTGCAGCGGGGACAGACCATTCTGGAAGAGAAGTCCATTTAGATTCAACAGCAGCGAGGATAGAAAGTCCAGAAATATGTTATAGTCTAAATGTGAGGCAGGTTTATGGATCAGGGACACAGTCTGGCTTTGTTCAAACTTTAGCTCAATATTTGTAGCATACACTCAAAGTCATTTTTGTGTTTTCAAAGTTTGCTCATCTGTGGTCGGCCATCTTGAATCAGATTGTGTCCAAAGGTTGAATGCTTGTAGATGTACAACCAATTATTTTCCAAACGTTTCATCAAAATTCAGTCAATGAGATCATTTTGCTACAAGACAATCACAGACACCCAATGTGTTATATCTATCCCTGTGGGGACTTTGCATTAACATCCATTCATTTTCCAGTCATTTCTATAGCCTAACCCTGTCCCAAGACTGGACCTGATGGTGAGCGAGAGTGCGCTTCCTAAGGGATTTACCAACTCTGCGGAGCCATCGAGTGGTGAGAACCTCTGAGTGAATACTCCCATAACCTGACCCTTTACCCTAAACTACATACCTGACCCTAAATTTAGAATAAACTCAGATCAAACCTTGGTCATAAACCTATCTCCCAGCCCAAAATCAGCATTCGTACATGTGGGGACCATGGTATTGGGTCCACACAACGCTGTGTTTTTCTGGAAAATGGTCCCCATTATGTAGCTAAAATTTGTCCACACACACAGGCATAAAGATACCAGTGGTAACTCTGAATTAATGAKTGTAATAGTTTCTGTCTGTTRGGTTTTAATGTAACATTATAACAGATTGTTCAGAAGCTTCTCTTTAACCTACCTTTCTGTATTGTTTATCATTTCCACATTTTGTGAAGTTATTTTATGAAATATTTAGTGATTTGTTAGGATGATCTAAGTCTGTAGTGACCACGTTATCTGAGCACACTTTGACCTTTGACCCACCTTAGTTCTGGCCAGTAAAGGGGCTCCTCGGTCCAGCAGCAGCTCCACAGCCGTCTCATGTCCACTCCGGGCTGCACAGTGAAGTGGGGTCAGACCATCCTACACAGCACATCACACAGGGACATATTACTGCTGCCTAATGGTAGACCAGACCATCAGCTGAGCAGTTTATCAGCTCAGTTCCACTGAAGGTGAAGTTAATAACATGACTCTCCTGCTTCCTGGGTTTTATTCAAGCAACTAGCAGCTAATGATACACAGAGTGAGGCTACATGCATCTGGCTGATGTCAGGCTGCAGTAAATTTACAGCAGGTCACATGATGCTGCGTGTTTCTGTATAAACCTGAGCACAAGAGTCAAGAGTCGGGATAGTCCCTGGAGATCATGTCTTTGTGGTACAAACCCGTGTTTTAGCATCAATCTGAGAGCCTCGATCCAGCAGCAGGCGAACCATGTTGGTGTTGCCTCGTTTAGCCGCCACATGTAGAGGGGTGATGCCGTTCTGCAGACAAGACACAACACACGTAGGTGACATGATCAATGTGTCCGGACTTAATTCAACTGACTTAGAAATGGAGGAGGAAGCAAATGAATTGCATATTTAGAAAGAAAAAAACTGTTTTCAGCTAGCATCTCAGCAGTGACAATAGAGAGACTGTTTTTGTTACAGAGCTCAAAGGTTTGTGATGCTAAATTTAGTCTCTTTGTTCAGGGAAATAAAAATAGCAAATCTGAAAAGATTTACCCATGAAAAGACTGGACCATAAGTCAGAGCAGTAATGACTGATGATTCAGCTGTTTGAGAACTGAAGAGGAGTTTATAAATCTTCACACATCCTCCTTCTGTCCATGTGTTTTAACACACTGACAAATGACAAGTTCTAACAATCAAAACAACAAGAAGGTAACAAAAGATTAAAAGTTTCAGATTTCCAAAAAGTGTTCATATTTGTTTTTACAGATGTCAGGCTTCCAGTGAACTTCTCATAGAAAATTTTCAGAATTTGGAGGTCTTGAAAGAGTTTGAGTTGGTTTCAAATCAAAGAAGAAAAAACATTTCTGCAGCCTTCCACCATACAGATCTGAGTGAAGGACTGCTGCAGAAATGGTCCTTCCGGAAGGTTTTCCTCTCTCCACAGACCATGGAGCTCTACCAGAGTCACCATTAGGGTTGGGCATCAAGGCTCGAGTATTGATTGTAACTGGGACTAATGTTACAATTCTCCCAGAATCGTTCGTACTTTTAAATTTCGATACCTAGTTTCAATACCCAGCCCATCTGAAAGAAGAAGCCGCCCAACACCATCAATGAAAAAACCCAGGTGAGCTGCTGAAAACCAATTTAAATTGGTGATCAGATTCAAATTGTCAAATCAGGTGAAATAATCTGCAGGTGCAGTAAGATAATTGTGCTTGGTTAGCTACCTCATTAAAACCATGTAAACGTTTTTGACCCTGCTTCTAAAAGGAATTGAAATTGGGAATCAATGGGAACCGTGGAATCCAAAAGAGGAACCGGAATCATTCAAATTCAAATGATGCCCAAACCTAGTCACCATCCAGTTCTAAGGTCCTTCTGCTCTGATCTCTCAGCCTGGCCAGGCAGACAGTTCTTAGAAGAGTCCTGGGGTCGGATTTATAAAACTGGCGTACGCACAATTTGAGCCCAGAAACTTGCGTACGCCACTTTTTACGCCAAGGTTGTGATTTATAAAATCCAAACTTGACGTGAAAATGTGCGGTGCCTCACGCCAGCTTTGACCCATGCGTACGCTCATTTTGGAGACGTGAAACTGCGACACAGATGGTGAAGTGAGGAATTAGAGCCACACTGTGTAATGATCACTGTCAGATATTTAATTTACCTTCAGAATCAGACTTAAATAAAAGTTCCCGTGCGCAACTCCATTCATCTGCTTCCTCTTCAGACAACCCCGACCCACAGACCCCTCACTGATAAGAACAGCAGGACAGCAAAAGCTTTGGACACACGCGCAGAGCGTGTATCCAGTCCGTTTTTGTCACGCGCGCGGGGGGGGGGATGCGTGCGTGTGTGTGTGCGTGCGAGCGCGCGCGCGCGGGGCGGGGGTCTTCCGCGGGTAACAGAGCAGGGAGGAGGGGGAGAGGACGAGGAGAAGAGCGGGGGACTTACTCCTAATTTTACCTGACTTATTTAACTTAATTTTTATTCTTTTTATCGTCCTATTGGTTCTGATGGAAAATTAATTTGAAGCTGAGGTTTTTTTATTTTTATTTTTTTATAAAAATCATTAGATTACTATAAAGCAAAATGAGGGAAAATCTGTGTCAATTACAGACATTCTGTTCACGTGAGCAGCTGTCAGTCAGCACCTGTCATCCTCCAGACTCATGACACAGCGTGTCTGAACCAATCACTTTTGTTGGCATTGATCAGCTGACTGATTTAAATACATCTTAACATTCATGAGGTACTTTACATTGACTGTTTATGGTTGAGTGTGGGCGTGTAGAGGGTAGAACCTGAGGCGGGACCTCGTGCGCAAACTCTGGCGTGCGGCTGTGATTTATAAATGAAAGATGCGCAGAAACGTGCGTACGCATGGTTTTATAAATCTGAATTTTTTTTGGCGTACGCCATTTCCGCCTTTTGGCCGTACGTTCACTTTTAGTGTGGTTTCCACGCAATCCTTTATAAATGAGACCCCTGGTGGTTCCAAATATACTCTCTTTATAGATGATTGAGGCCTCTGAGCTCACTGGGATCTTCAAAGCTGCAGAAAGTTTTTAGTRTTTTCCCCCAGATCTGTACCTTGACACAATCCTGTCTGAGAGGTATACAAACAAGTCCCTGGATCCCATGGCTTATTTTGTTCTGTTACTTTTAGCTATAGGATCTTACTATTTAGAGAAACTCCAAGGTAGAAACATCCGAGTATGATCAGCAGACACATGAGGAACCTGAGCTCAGCACCACACGGTGGGACCAGACAAGTATCTGGTGAAGTTGTCAGAGTGTACCAAGCATTTGTCAGGAGTGTTTATTTGATTCAAAGTCTCTTTGCCGTCTGTCTGTTGTTTGCACTGTTTCTTGCCAGGTCCTAGATGTTCAGTGTGGGTTTTTTTTTCATGTTTGTTGGTTTGTTTTTGGTAAGGTTTATATTTCTCCGTGTTTTGAGATATGCTCAGTTCGTCAGATTTTGTAGTGAAGTCTTCAGTTACAGACTAAAAGTGTTGTGTATTTTCCATACAACTACACTACGTAACATAGAGGCACTGCACACATCTTATATACAACTATAATCTTGTTGGGTCCTCTTTGTAACCTCACCATTTGGTTTTGTGTCAACGGACTGGACTGAGCGGCGTGCTACACTTGTCGTAAGTGCTGTTTTGGGGGCTTTACGCTTTTTGGCGAGTTGGGTTTTGATGAATGTTTCTATTTTTGCTTTTGGCTTTAACAGAAAAGGTTGACGGTGTTCATCTTGCAGTCTCTGGTGATCCAGTAATGTCATCCCGTGGTGTGTTYCTTGGGTGTAGTAGAAATCTGCCTCATCTCTTTGTTTATTCAAGAAGTCTTCTAGCACTCTGGATAGCTCTTTCACTGAGCCCATTTGACAAAGGAAACACAGGGCTGCTTGTGACATGTTCAAAAACCCCAGAATGTAACACAGTCACAGAGGGTTTGGCTCATGAACTGGTTGCCATTATCCGGGTCCAGTTTCTGTGTCATCCCATGTACTCAGAAGTGGCATTTGAGTTTTTTTTTATCAGTGAAGCTGATGTTAGTTTTTTAAGTTTATCTACTTCAAACCATCCAGAAACAAAATCCACAAGCATGAGGTAGTGGTGCTCATTCCATACAAATATGTCTGTGGCTGTGATGGACCAGGGGAGTCCTGGAATGTGGTGTAGTTACAGAGCTTRCCCAGCCAGCCAGAACCTATACTTTCCTTCCTCTAAGCCACCAATCATTACACTCCTCAAATGACTTTGTTCTACTTGCTGTGACTGAATGGATCCATACATTTATCACTAGTTTAATTTCTTACCCTTGCTGTGAAATCAACGGCCGCCCCGCGGTTAAGCAGGAGCGTGGCCACGTTGACGTTCCCGTAGTGGGCGGCGATATGCAGAGGAGTGAATCCGCTCTGGAACACGGATGTGAAATAAAAACAAAAAAGACAAAGAGAAGAAGAGAAGTGAAACAGCTGATTGACCTGTAAGTGTTTTTACTTTGACCTGTACCAACTTTCCTCTTCCCAGCATGCAGCAGTCACATCAAGCATCAACAATGAGCTGTCAGCAAACTAACAAAGAAAATACGAAGAAAAAAAAACCTCAGAAGAAAAGAAATCTTTCAAAAAATGTGTAAATTAAAACTTAGCATCCATGTTGAACCTTTAAAGACACACCATTTTCATGCCCATTATAGGTTACACACACAAAAATATCTTGTTTTTATCAGAAGGAATAAACAAACAAACATAACAAAAATAAAAAAAAACAGACGTACAGTGGACACAGATTGTCAATCAGATCCACATGACGATGGACGCACAATATTATAATGTCTACCACACAACCATTAACACTCAGTTTCCCATTAAGCTAGTAACTATGTAAACTGTACGTCAATCAGGAGAAATGAGCAAAATGAAGAAAGTTAGAGTTTCAGAGCAGGTTGGAGGAGTTGTAAAATTCTTGCCTTACCTTTCCATTCTGTAAGTGTTGGTCCGATTTAATGTGAAAAAGTCGTTTACAAATATGTGAAGAATACAGAGACTAACGTGATGGTTTTAAAACTTTACACARTCAAAAGCTTCCAATGGTGCAAAGAAAGGCTACGTGGCTGCAGCATGCCATTCAGTGCAAGACCTTCAGCCAGTACATTACAAACACACATATAAAGATACATATATACTGGAATATATATGCACATAAAGATATACATTAAAGCAGGCAGAACATGCTTCCTGTTTTTTATTAGAATGATTCAAAGAATTAAACAGTCCAGGTTATAGCTTAAAGATTTTTTTAATTAAAAACATGCATTAAATTAAATCTGTAATCATATCAGAGTGAATGACCCGAGCTGCCAAGATAAAAGCAGCAAAACTTTGAAGTTTCTCTGTGGAGGACGACAAAGCACATAAAAAATAGAGCAAAGTAGTCTTTAAGTTTTTTAGTCTTTTTTTATAAGTTTTCCAAGTTTAAAAAGACTAAAATAAGACTTTAAAGTTAAAATTTATTTGTTATGTCTTCACTGTTTGTAAAAAGAGATGAATATATCTAAATACCAATATTAAAGGTCCATCTTTATTCTAAGAACATCAGGAACCATGGTTTCTTCTTTTACCAACACAAGCTGATGCTATGTTTTTCTGCTTCTAGAGCCACAATCTGTAGCTGATAGCAACTAAACAAATAAAAATCATCAACTTTACGAGCAACTACCAAGCGAGAGGCAGAGYGAGGAACCATCCACACAGGTCAAAGATCAGAGAGGAGTTCTAAACAAGATACCAGAACATAAAGTTCCACAGAGCTCCAACAAATTAGGAAATGGAAAGATGTCATCACAGCGGATCAAACCCCACTGCAGGAGAGGAAGACTTTAATCTAAGAAACAACCAGGAGACCAAAGACCCCCCTGATAGATCTAACAGGGTCTGTCTATGAGAGCTCACAGAACTGGAGGTCCAGCTTCCAGCAGGAAAAAAGACCCTAAACCCCTGCTGAAGGACACTCCTCTGGTTTGAAGAGAACATGTTAAAGGTCCTGGACTGGTCCAGTCAAAGTCCAACAGAGAATCTCTGCTTTGATTTAAAGCCTGTTGGACACAAGCAGGACTATCCAACCTGAAGAAGTTGGACTAGTTTGGTCCTGAAGAACGAACAGAAAGTCCAGGTTAGATGGACCTAAAGAGACCTGATAGACCAGGGTTGTGGTGATGGACCTGAAGAGAACTGATGGAGCAGGGTCATGGAGTCCTAATGAACCAGGATCATGGAGACCTGATGGACCAGGGTCAGGGTGACCTGACAGACCAGGACCATAGTGACCTGACGGACCAGGGTTATGGAGACCTGATAGACCAGGACCATGGTGACCTGATGGACCAGGATCATGGTGACCTGACGGACCAGGACCATGGTGACCTGATGGACCAGGGTCATGGTGACCTGATGGACCAGGGTCATGGTGTCCTGATTGACCAGGGTCATAGAGACCTGATGGACCAGGGTCATGGAGAGGTTTGCAGATTGTTGTAATCCACAGTAAACCTTCATGTAAATGCCGTTTTTACAGGATTAGAACAGAAGTCCTTCCTTCCTCTCACACAGTCTGGGTT
>NW_013952571.1:209153-211836 GCF_001266775.1 Austrofundulus limnaeus | reverse complement strand
GACCAGGACCATGGTGACCTGATGGACCAGGACCATGGTGACCTGACGGACCAGGACCATGGTGACCTGATGGACCAGGGTCATGGTGACCTGACCGACCAGGACCATGGTGACCTGATGGACCAGGATCATGAGACCTAATGGACCAGGGTCATAGAGACCTGATGGACCAGGGTCATGGAGTCCTGATGGACCAGGGTCATGGTGACCTGACGGACCAGAGTCATGGAGACCTGATGGACCAGGGTCATGGTGACCTGACGGACCAGAGTCATGGAGACCTGATGGACCAGCGTCATGGTGACCTGAAGGACCAGGGTCATGGTGACCTGATGGACCAGCGTCATGGTGACCTGATTGACCAGGGTCATGGTGTCCTGATTGACCAGGATCATGGTGACCTGATGGACCAGGACCATGGTGACATGACGGACCAGCGTCATGGGGACCTGAAGGACCAGGATCATGGTGACCTGATGGACCAGAGTCATGGTGTCCTGATTGACCAGGGTCATAGAGACCTGATGGACCAGGACCATGGAGAGGTTTGCAGATTGTTGTAATCCACAGTAAACCTTCATGTAAATGCTGTTTTTACAGGATTAGAACAGAAGTCCTGTCCTTCCTCTCACACAGTCTGGGTTTGTTTGGTCTCTTAACTGTTACAGTAAAGATCTGATGACAGCAGCAAGGTTTGAATCCTGTTTTCTCCCTCTAACAGGAAGGTAAACACTGTTTGGTTTTATTTTGGTAGCTTTGGTCATCCATTAACGCAGAGCAATACACTGTGATAAAATCATCTATTGAACCCATGCAGCACCAGCAGAACTGAACAAAGACAAACAGAACATTTCACAGCTTTAATCAAACAGCATCAGCACATCAACTGAAAACATTACAGGAGGAAGGTGCAGTTGATTATGAGGTGCTGAGCACAACATGGTCGTCATGGTGATGTTTAGGATTGCACACAAGGTGAAACACGGCAGCCGCAGACCGGACAACAAAGGCTTCAAACGAACATAAATAATATAAAGAACTGTGCAGAAACTTCCTGTCAGACATGCTTGGTGCATCAGAACCAAACCAACTGAAACTGTGAGGAAATGAAGCAAAAGACTGTTGATTTACAGAAAGGCAGAGAGGTGTGGGAGAATGAAAAGGTGGAGAAGACAGAGGACAGAGACCAAAGAGGATCTGTGCTGAAGAGAAGGAGGGTGTGTATACCTCAGTAGTCCTATTGACCATCATCTGTTGCAGGGAGGGGATGGGGAGACATCAGTTCAGTTAGGCTTGTTTGACACGTGCACACACACACACATCCTGCAGAGGGACCTAAGTGACATGGCTGGAGCTGCTCATAGCTTTTGCTGGTACCTCGCAGGCCCTACATTAAAGCTCTCCTTTCTACAATCACTTCYTCATGGTTTCATTCACGCAAACAGAATCAAAATCTGCAGCARAGATGTCAAATTACCACAGAGTGGGAGAGCAGCCGTAGGTTAGGAGCTAAAAGTGTCCTGTAGTAACACGTATCAGTGGAGCTGATAGAAACGGGAGGAGAACACACCCACAGATTTAATGAACCTCCAGATGGGACGGGATTTCTTCAGATTAATTGCTCAACTTTGTGGAGCTAAATCATCTAAAACAAGCAGCTCGGGGTGTCGTGTGGCTGTGATCTGCCGCGTATCAAAACCGCAGCAAACAACCTGCAAGCTGCTTGTTTCTTACATGTGGTCGATGTTTTTAAAAGCGCCAAGAGAAAACGTAAAAAAAATAAAAACAATCTCAGCTGATTGCAGTGAGCCCATCATGCAGTCCGATTAATGAACGTTGTGAGTTACAGAGATAATTAGGCTCAGTTAGAGTGTACAGAACACACTGCTGTTTATAGCTGATCCTTATGAGCCATTTTACACTCGACTGCCTCTACAGGAGCACATATGGTCGGTTTAGCTCATGTAGCCACAGATTCTCCATAGGAGGTTCTCACAGTATAGATGCTGTTCCTCTGAAATATCTGTACTGAAACAAACCTCCTTTAGCCATGTCACTTAAAGGGACAGTTCTGTCATTTTTAAGAGGCACATTGTTCGTGCAAGGAGCAGCTGGGCTTTTAGTTGCTGTAGAAAAACCTGAGCTCAGTTTGATTCAGACAGAACTGATGAGTCAGCAGCTGGTCTCTTTCTGTTAACAGTTTGTTCTCACAGTCATTATAAACACTGTACTTAGTAACAGACACAGCAGCAGCAGTAGTAGTAGCAGGTAGCTGTAGCACATCCAGGAGTGTCAACTCATCTTTGATGCAGTAAGTGTGGAACATCCATCCATCCATCCATCCATCCATCCATCCATCCATCCATCCATCCATCCATCCATTCATCCATCCATCCATCCATCCATCAGTCAATCAATTTTCAACCACTTTTCCTTTCCTGATCACAACAAGCTGGTTTCTATCTTCAGGGGTCACCGTGAGAGCTGGGGCTCCAACTGTGGGAGGAAACTGGAGTATTGTTTAAAGGTATCATATCATGCTTTTAAATACTTGTTTTTCACATCTAAATCATTCACTTATGGTCTATTCAAAATAAAACTGCAACACTTTGGTCTTAATTCCTCGTTTTTGTTGCTCCACAGACTCTTAATAAAAGATAAACAAAACCCCACAATATACACA